>NC_033796.1:10159699-10182458 GCF_001876935.1 Asparagus officinalis
ACTAAAAAAAAAGTTGGTTCCGAAAATAGTTTTGCAAATGTGCATAATTTAAGGGTATATATAAAAAAAAACCTTTAGATCAAGTCTTTGAAGATAGTAAGCAGCTTGATTCCTTGGATTTCTCCAAGTCGAAATTCTTTGCCTTCAGCCCACGCAGTGTAATTGAAGTTGAGGGTCCAGCCCTTATCATCTCCGACCAAGGATTTTCTTGGACCAGTCAAAGGGGCTGCCTCCCATGTCAGAGAATTTGAAGGAGCTGCAAATGGAGCATGCTTCATTGAAGAAGGGAGGACATCAATAACCAGCTTCATCCCTGACCAACAATGCTTGCCTCAGCTTTTCCACAAACGTACCATCTCTTTCCAGGAGTTGCAAGTCTAACAACATCATTTCTGGTGGCCATAGCTTCATGCTCTTGCGGCACACTGCAGTGCTCACATTCTGGACCACCAACTTTGTCAGAAGCGTACTTAAATACTACAAGAACAAATATTGAATTCAACATCAAGAGTACTGAAACATCTGATACGGACTACAAGGCAATAGATAATGTACCACGTATATCTCCGACTCTGAACTGTCTACCCTCAGCCCAAGCAGTGAAGCTGAAATTGAGGGTCCAGCCCTTACTTATCTCCTACAATGTGTTATGTTGCTCCAATACGTGGTAAATCTGATGGAGGCGGAGCTTTCCATGTCGGTGGTGATGAATAGTATGGAGTACTGGAGTAGTACTTACAATAGTTGGGAGAACATATTGATCACAAGCTTCATCACCTTTTGACAATGGACACCATTAGCCTTGCCACAAATGTACTACTTTCTACCTAAGCTTGAAAGTTTGATCACATCATTACCAGTGGCCATTTCCTCACTCTCGGAGGGCGCAATGCAAGCCATGAAGTCAGGGCCATTCACTTTGAAGTCGTCGTGTTTTCCTACAGCATACTTGAAACTGCGAGAAGCGTATGTTAGTTCAAGAAAATTCAGTCAGAGTTCTACAGATGAAGAGTAATATGAAATTACCAAGAGTGTCGCCGACTCTGAACTCTTTGCCATCAGCCCGAGCGCTGTAGCTGAAGCCAAGTGTGTTGGGATCGTGTTTTTGATTCTTTGTATAACTTCATCAGAATTAGATAATGTTAGAGATCTATCATGATTAGGAGATTGAGTTTCATTATGATTAGGAGTTTGAATCCTATTCTAATTAGAAAGTTAGGCTAGAGATAGAGTTTTTGGTTTTCCTATATATATTCTTCTATTGTTCGAGGAAAAATCAAGGAAAAAGGAGATAGCAAATATTCTTGTAATCTAGGGTTAGCAGAAGATGTAGCCTGATTCAAGAATATTGTGCGAGAGGCGAGAGTTTCGTAGTCTTTGTCCATGCAAAAGATTACATCATTGGGAGGGGGTTCCGTAGTCTTTGTCCGTGCAAAAGATTACATCATTGGGAGGGGGTTCCGTAGTCTTTGTCCATGTAAAAGATTACATCATTGGGAGATTGTCTGTTCAAAAGATTGTAAGGAGTGGCTTTTGGAGAGAATATGAGAGTTGATTATGTATGTGAGGTTGAGAGATTAAGAGATGAGAGTTGAGTGGTTCCTCTTATAGTTCTCCCTGATACATAGTGGATTTCTCGTATTGTTGCCCGTGGACGTATGTCGAAGTTAGTCGATCGAATCACGTAAATCGTAGTTTTATATTGGTGTTCTTTTTTCTTGATTGTGGTTGTTTTATATCTTGTTGATTGTGGGTTGGCTTTCAAGTTGCGCAGATCATAGTAGGCGGGGAGACTAAAATTCCCTACAAAGTGTCCAACCATAGATCAACTACTATGTTTTCAGTGCCTCTAGCCAACGCTGGAAGAGTGGTGAAAACAATAGCGAGGATGTTAAGCATTTGCTTGCGGTAATCCATTGGAACCGGAGATTGATTTGCTCTGTTGTGTGTTTTGAATGTGTTGATATTTGGGTTCTATTTGTAACTGTTTGATAGTGAGTATTCATACTTCGTTTAGAGGCTAGTGAGCCTAATCGCAGTATGACGGGATAAAAAAATTGGAGGTAGAAGTAAGAATAAAGGAGATGCAGCAGTGTTTGTTCTCTAAATTTTTTTAAGAAAAGATCGAAGAAAACCCATAGTTTGAACAAGCCTGATGCTTGCGCTTGGAGTTCTCAAGTAGAATGTCGAGATTGTGGGCGTATGGGCTGTTCCTTTTCATCACATACTGATTACCCAATTCCAAGAACGGCGTTTATATACAATCTACATCAAATTCAATCTCTTATAGTATCGCCTAATTGTGGATATACACCTTTAGTATTGCCCAATTGCGAATAATCCCATATACTTTTAATGGTGTGTATCCTTTTGTCCAGGTTGGGGTAGATGCGACGATCCACTTTTTTGACTCAAAAGAAATTGCTTTAGCACATAAGGGTCTATCCGCACAGATAGAAAGATTGTTTATTCTTAAGTGTATAAAAAAAATCACTAAGTGGGTCAATCAACCCAAAATAATGTTGGCTCTTGTCTGATTATGTTGTTGAGTACCCTCTGTGCGCGCGCCCACCCGCATAATTTGGCATATTCTTTTATATATTTGTATGCATTTGATATTTAAATAGAGGGTGCTGCTATAGGGACCCCAAATAGGGGACCCAAGGAGGGGACAAGTGAGGTGTCCCATATGAATGCATGATGCACTGTTTAATGATTCATGAACAGTGCATCATGCATTTAGGGGTGACACATCATCTGTCCCCCCCTTGGGTCCCCTATTTGGGGTCCCTGAGGCATTTTTGTTAAATAGATGTTTGGATTTAAATGGTTTTTAGTTAGTAATACTTGTATTAGACTTTTTAAGTTCTGCATATTTGTCAAGGTACTAATACACTCTTAGTTCTGCATCTTCATGAACTTTACTGTTTCAAATCCTTAGCGCAAGATCGGTAGGATGTTGAGAGAATAGTAGGTTTGGTTTTTTATATTATTTTCAAATTCATTTTATTTTCTTGTTTTGTTTATTTTGCTAGCCAGTAGATTAGTTTAGCCTGACCTTCTGAAATTATTGAGGCAAGAACTTAGGAAGGTCGTCAGAAATTGGAGATTATTCACTATTCATTTTTTTATAATTTTAAAATTAAAGTTTTCTTTTTTCTCCCTGATATCAAAGTACAGAAAAATGTTCATTAGTGAGTAAAATAATGGGCTTGATCGTTGTATTTCATATTACATTTTCCTAGGTCATAAATTATTTGTTATGTTTTGCCTCAGTTACTTTTAAAAAAAAGTTTCCTATACTGAGTTATTCTCTTGCTAAATATTACTTCTAAAAGAACATAGCTAAATCCCAATACTTTAAGCATAACGTTTTAGAAGGCTAAATATCAGAAAATCCCCCTTAAGTTAGGGGTTATTAGAAAATTCTATTTTATCTTTAAGATTTCATTAGAAAACCCCCTTAACATGCTAAATATTAGAAAACTATAATTTTTACATGGATGGCTAAAACTATGCTGGGTATGTGTTTGCCTATGAAAATTACGGTTAACCTTGTTTGATTTTCCCCCTCTCTCTATAAAAGCGGGGTTATTACTTCATAAGATACAATATTCTTCACATGACTGTAGAACGCATGGCCATCTACTTGCTTATATATATGGCTACTGAAAGAAATCGATTCATTCAGAGAAAAGACAAATTAGAAACGAAGTGGAAGTATAATGTACGCCAAACGCTTAATTAAATTAAATTCAACTCGTATACAATCTTATTCATCACACAAATCACACGAATTTCTTAAAAATCATAATATATCTCACGCTGCTTTAGACACGAACAAGAACAAGGGGACACGCATTGCATAATATGTAATACTCCATCACTATGAAAGGAGACTTGACTTAATTAATTATCACGGCTTCACAAAGATGAAGAGCTTCTGGCCCATTTGGCAGTGTTTGCCGTGGGCCTTGCCGCAAATGTACCACTTCCTCCCTGGTGACGTCAGCTTTATGACGTCGTATCCGCTCGTCAGAGCCTCGGTCGCCTGAGGTACCTTGCAATAATTGAATTCCGGCCCGCTCACCTTGTAGACGTTGTGATATCCGCGTGGGTACTTGAACACTGTAATTATATCATGTCATAGGAACATTTATACAATCAAGAAAGAAAAATACTTTTGCTAAGATTATTTACTTGATGTAGTATATAATTTCAAATATCTAGATATAAGTTTTTTGTGTCATCACATCACAAAAACAAAAGAAAACTGTATCCTGGAGGAGCTGTTTGGCAAAATTTTGAACCGGATTGGACCTTAATCTAGAATGGTTCCGAACCAAGAGAAAGTGGTCCAAAACTAAACTGGTTTATGGCAAGAACAATTTAAGAGGGACTTGCCAAACTAAAATTAAGTATTATCATCACCAAACAAGTTAAAAATTACAAATCAAGAAAATGTTCATACCAAGAGAGTCTCCGACTCTAAAGTCTCTTCCACGAGCCCAAGCTGCATAATCAAAATTGAACTTCCACCCAAAAGCATCACCAACAAAATGATGTATAGGGTGTCGACCAACTGGTGGTTTTGGTGGCATATATGGTTTAGGCTTGACATAGATGAACAATTTTTGGCCCATCATGCAATGTTTTCCATAGGCTTTGCCACAAATGTACCACTTTCTTCCCGGAGTTGTGAGGGTTATAACGTCGTAGCCGGTGTCCATGGCTCCATTGAGTTGTGGAACTTTGCATTTCTCGAAGTCATAGCCATCTACTTTATAGACGTTGTGATACCCCTTTGGATACTTGAAAACTACAACATGAAAATTTAATTGTGAGATTAGTATTATATGAAGATGCCTGATGTAACTGCTTATTGCTCTTGTTCTTCTTCGTTTTTTTAGTCACATATTATACACGGTGTTATTTTTCTGCTAGTTTTTAAATTTCTATATAAATATCATGAAGTTGCAGTTCTTGAAATATCTAATTAAAAACCAACTGAAAAAGTACACTTACTCGGAGGTTGTATGTGTTAATAAGGTAGTTACACATCCATACTGTAGGGGTGATAAATTGCAAAAAAAAATAAATTAAAAAAAACCATATTTATGGTCTTGTGTAGAACTCATTACCGCTCAACTTGTTTCCTAGCACTTATCAGCCTACAACTTTTTTTTGGGTGGGGTAGGGTGGGGGGATTTCTATCTATGTCATATCCTCCTCAACAATGCCAAACTCTAGAAATGATAACTGCTAATAAACTAAGTTAATTATAAGGAAAATTTTTACTAGATATATGATAACATAATCATATGACCATTTGTGAAAGTTGTAGGGTTTGATGAAAATATATGTACCGAGTTTGTCTCCGACATAAAAGTGACGACCCTTAGCCCAAGCCGCGTAGTCGAAGTTGAGGGCCCAACCGTAGTGATCACCTACAAAATGGGTCGTCGTTGCTCGAGCCAAAGATGGAAGAGTAACAAAGGCCAAAACAATGGCGGAAATGAATTGAACAAGAGCCATAGATTAATGTTGCCCCCCTCTCCTTTTAGTTATTAATTAGCTAGCTATATTATTGTAGAAGAATATTGAGTGCATGTTTCATATAGTCGGAGTCTGCATTTATAGGCTTATTATCCTTATGAGCAATGCCACTAAGAATTAATGTTGGCCGGCGATATGCCATAAAAAAATAATAACAACAAAATTCTCCTTGCTCTTTATATTTAGGTACGCGACTAGGTCTTAAAATCACGTTTTAATGAGATATACAAATAGATGTGAACTAAAGCAATTATCTTAGTTATTAATTTAACCACGGCTATTGTCAATCTTCGAGTTGCCAAAAAGAGAGAAACAAATCACAAAATATTTGGTATGAAGACTAATTCTCTCTTCTTATCCCTTTTAACGTACGGCCTTGTCCTTTTCTTTTGTTTTGTGGCAACAGTTGGTCAGTAGGTTATATTTATATCGTAATCTGTTGGAAGTAGCCGAATTTGATAACGTATCTTCTATTAACTTAGAAACCTAGATTGGATCAAATATTCGTTGCTGTCTTTTTTTTAATCAATTTACCAATCATCAAATGCTATTTGTTATTGACATTTTCATTTTGAAGAATAAGTCCTCCTATGACGCAAGTGGAATTAAAATTTCAACACTTCTTTACATTAGAAGAGACGGCAACGTATCGACTATTATTGTGTTATAGTTAACTTTTACGTTATATGTTAGAAAAATTATAAAGGAGACATAAATTCTGAGGCGTGAAACATTTTTCTTAATGAAATAGTTAAAGTTGCTTCAGGTTAATGCAAATTTTCTTCCTATGATACAACAGAAAATAAAAAATTCCAGCAATCAAATCTGGAAATTTTCACTAATTCGTTTTGAAACAAGTTTGTAGTATTGCAGGTGTTTTTGATAGAAAAGTTTTGAAAAAAGTGAAGTTGAAATATCTAAAATTATAAAATATTTATAGGTTTGAAAATGCGCTCCCAATAGTCATAACTTTTTAAAACACCCCTTGGAACAAACAGACATTTTTCAACAGCCACTTGTCAATTCATATTTTTAAAATTTTAAAATAACATTAAAAATAATATATTCAAAAAATATATATTACCAAACCAATTCACACAAGGTATGTTTAAAAGGTTCGTTAAATTAAACCATATTACCAAACTATCGAAGTACAAAAGTGAGCTAAAAAATAATCAGTTGAGTACAGTGGGGAGTACAGTGATTTGGGAAGTGGTCGGGTTTAAAAATTAATAGGGTAAAACTTTGGGTTTATATACAAAAATCCCTATGTAATTTTTCTAGATCAAAGTTGCGTCTATAGTAAAGTATTGCATGGTGTGATGATCTTTGTAGTGGTGATATATATATACTCTCTTAGTATATAATTATATATAAGTATACTCTCTCTTATATATGTATAATATATGTATAAGTATATATATATATATTTATACTCTCTCTCTTAGTATATAATTATATATAAGTATAAGTATACGTATTACTCTCTTATAATATATATATATATATATAAATACTATATATGTTATATATATATATTAGTATCATATAATATATTATAGTATAATATATATATATATATATATGAATGGGTATCCTTGTCAAGCGAGGGGATCTTCCTTATTTTGCCGCCTATATGGCACAATCTTCAATCATCCTCATAATAGTAGGCGAGAGAAGAGTGTGAATATATGTATCGTATAAGCTATACTCTTTTCTTATATAAGTATATATAAGTGCTATAAATATACTGCTTTTCTTATATTAATAGTATACTCTCTCTTATATAAGTAACTCTTTCTTATATAAGTATTACTCTCTCCTTATATAAGTATACTCCCTCTTATATATATATCAGCATGTGTGGGTATTGTGCACATCATTTCAAGGAGGAAAATCCGCCTCCTATGAAAAGGATATCATTAGTTCTTATATATACTTATAATATATAATATATATATATATATATATAGTATATTATATATATATTATATATATATATATATATATATTATATATATATATATATGTGTGAGTAATATGTATGTATAAGATATACTCTCTCTATATATTACTTTAGGTGGAATACACGTGCACTGCACGTGGGTAAATAATTCAATTTTTTACTTTAAGTTTATTTATTTATTATAAAATGGTTGAAAAAAACTTTATAATTATCGTAATATATAAAAAAATTTGGATATTTCCATGTGTGGTTTTAATATTTTTTCTTCCAGAGAAATAGTTACACTTAAAGTCTTAATATATTAATAATTTAAAATTAATTAGTAATTTGAATGTATAATTTCAAAATATTAATGATGTAAGGGACCGATACTAAAGAAACTATTATTATTAATGAAAAAATAAATTCTTGAATTCATCAAATAAAAATGGTAGATTTATCTAGTCATCAAGGATTTTGTTCAGTTATAAAAAAATCACTTCCGCCTGTGGTTTACTTTCTTTGTTGTTTATCCGGCGACCGAGTATTATTGATATTCAAAAACTTTGTTTTAGAATTTTCTAAATAGAATGTGCAAATTAAATCAAGAAAGAAAATATAAATTATGTGATCAATTCCAAAATATGATGTTGTACTCTTTTTACATCTTCCAAACTACTAATTGATTTATCAAAATGATTATTCTCTAGTTTCAGAAAATTATATAATATAGCCAGAGAATGATTTATACATATTATGCACTCATATTGATTGTATTTTAATAAAATAATTCATATCTATCCAATGTCAAACAACATCCAAAATTTTAGCTTAAGAAGTTAGAAGAATACAATATCTGCAACAATATTCATATCCAAGCTATGAGCTTCATAAACTTATAAGAATTAGAAGAATACAATATCTGCAACAATATTCATATCCAAGCTATGAGCTTCATAAACTTATAAGAACGTGCGTAATATAAAATATCAACTTAATTTATTTTGTCAAATAATTTATTACAAATCATGAAAGACAAGGGGAATCAGAAGGATCACATACCCACCCCAAATAAATATTAAATTTCTCTTAGAGATTCTTATAGTAAAAGATTTTCAAAGTTGATGTGTAGGATAAATTTAAGGACAAATAACCCGAACCAGTTCATTGAGTGATAGACTTGCTATGAACTCCACTCGTATAAAATTGATGTCACATGTGCCTTAAGTTGTGCTTTTGTTTAAGGGCTAATTTTAGAAAATTCCCCCTCAACTAGAGGGGCATGTCAACCCACTCCACCCCTCCCCCACAAACTATTTAAAACTGAGTAAATCTCCGTCAAGTTTTGGGTGTTTTGTAGATAATCTATCGTAACCTTTAAAATATTGATTTAATCCCTATGAACATTTTTCACTTAAACCTGACCTCTCAAACTTAATACCATGGAGTCTTATATATTATGTGATAAGTACTTGACTTGGAAAGACTAAAATATTCACCAACCATAAAAAAATTACCTTGGTTTTTACGAGATGAAAGAAAAAGAGGTGATATAGAGGAAAAAGAATCGTAAATTGATTGTGGTCCTTTTATTATTAGTTGAGGGTTTCTTTTTTATTAAAATTGCTTTCTTCAATATGGTGTTTTGTCCAAATCACATATTAAAGTAACTATATATGTTAAGGGGGTATGCGAATAGAAATGTAAAAGATTAGAGGAGGTTTTATGAGACATGCTATAGTTGAGAGGTGTTTTCTAAAATTGTACCAAATTTGAGAGGGGCTATCTATAACACCCCTCACAATAAGGGAGTTTTGTCAAATTGAATCGGTTGAGTGGGTTTCAAGACAATCTCCATAGTTGAGAGGGTTTTTAAATATTAACTCTTCCTTTCAATATCGCTTATTTATAAATTGTCCCTCAAAATTTTAATAATTTAATATTAGTCCCTAAAATTATGAGCAATTTTAAAATTTTGAGGTAATAACGTAAAAGTATTGAATATTTAAAATCAAGGAACTAATATCTAAATAACATTTACATATTTGCTCTTACAGGCATTGTATTAAATATCAGCCGATATATTACTATATCGACTAATATATTGGGTCAAAGACTTTATCTTGATGATATTTTATATTGTTTTCTTTTGTTTTGTATTTTTTATATGTCGACCGCTATTGAAAATACGGCCAATATATCTCTTTGAAGATATCGAGAAAATCATGTCATTTTTAATTTGATTGTGGGCTCGGGTTTGGATCGTGTTTGGGATACAAAATCGGAACCCACAAAACCCATGAAAGGCCACAATTCTTCTCCCAAATCTCTCCACTCTCGACTCTTCCAAATCTTAAGCATATATCTTGATGCAAGTTCTTATATTTAAAATTCATTACTATGTTAGATTACATATTACAATGTCATGTTATGTATGAATATTATCTCATATAACACCCAGTATTATATACATATCTCTAATTTTTACAATCCGATATTGCAGATTTTATTTGTTTAATATTTATCCAATGTCCAACACTTTGTAGTAGTTCTTCGAAAGCCTCTTCTAAAATTTTCTAAGCGAAGTATATAATTTCAGGGAATAATTCAAAATCTTGAGACTTATTCAAAATATGATACTATAATTTTTCACATCTCATTACTATATAAATATAAGCTATGCATGTGGCCTCATATTGTATGATGAATATTATTTATCAATAGGATCATATACTATTGTTTGTGGATAACAAAGTTTTCAAATCTTTTAAAGGCTTAACTGAACTTAAATACCTTATAATTTATCAAAATTATACTTATATACCTCCACTTGTATCTTGTTGTGCTTTCTTTTTAATTTAAGATAACGTATCATGTTGCACTTAAATGTCCTAATGTTTTCTAAAATTTTATGTTTGTACATTTTGTCCTATTACCTAAACATAAGAATGTTCTTTATATTTTCTTATATGAGTGTTATGGTATAATTTTAGGACAATTCTATGTTTTCTATTCTTTCCATAAATTCTTTACTAACATGTAATTATCTATTAATATATTATTATACATTATTAATAATTAATATGATGTAGAGTTTTATAATAACATTGGAAGTTTTAGAGACCAAATTATACACATTTAAAGTGACATATAATATCATTAATTGACAATGATAAATTAATTTAGTTTAGTTAGTATTAGAATGTAATATCAAAAAAGAATAGGGGTAATATAGTGCATGAAACGTTTTTCCACAACTCCCTCTTTTAAAGAGAGTATGATTAATGACACTTTTATTGTCACATCTAAGATGAACTTTCTTAAAGGGAATGTTGTAGTCCTGCAAACTTAAGGACATCCAAATGGTTTGTGCAGAATAACTGCCTAATGCAATATACTAAAATTCCATAGTAGACAAAGCTACACTGTTTTGTTTCCTACTAGACAAAGAAACCACAAAATATCATAAAAGATGTACTATTTCACTAGTGCTCTTTCTATTTGTATGATACCCTACACAATCACTATCAAAATATCTAAACTAAACCAAAAGAATTACACATAAGAAACCATAACTGAATTTTTGTGTTCCAATTAAATATCAAAAATTTTGTTTGACAGCTTTCAAATTTGATTCTTTAGGATTGACTTTAAACCTTGCACACAAACACATAGAAAACAAAATATTTGGATGAGAAGCAGTAAGATATAAAAGACAACTAATTATTCTATTGTATCTCTTTTCATCAACTGACAGTCTTGTCTCATCCTTCGTAAGCTTTGTTGAAGGACTCGTCAAGGTTGAAATATATTTTAATTTATCCATATCGAAATGTTTTAGAGTCTCTTTCACATACTTCTCTTATGAAATAAACACTCTATCATTA
This sequence comes from Asparagus officinalis, assembly GCF_001876935.1. Lineage (NCBI taxonomy): Eukaryota > Viridiplantae > Streptophyta > Magnoliopsida > Asparagales > Asparagaceae > Asparagus > Asparagus officinalis. Next base: position 10,171,088 of record NC_033796.1, read on the forward strand.
ATTTTCTTTAACTAAAACCCTAGAAAATATTTTAGTTTTCCCATCATGCTCATTTTCAAACTCATCATGCATCAGCTTTTTAAATATATATATATATATATATATATATATATATATATAGGGAGAGGTTCAAATAAAAACCTCACTATCCTAAAAAGTAAAAACCAATCCTCTCCATTGGATCTAGATTCATCCAATGGCTGAGATTATAAGACTATTACAGCTGTATAAGGGTAAAATTGGAACAATTCACTATATTAATGGTGGCTGGCAACATTAGAAACTGGAGATAATGATTAAAACCAAAAATACAACACGTCCTCTCTCTCCAAAATCACAGCAACTCTCTCTCTGTCTTCAACATCTCCCTATCCGCGGTCTTCTTCAACCTTCATCTTCAACCACTGTCTTCAATCTTTGTCGTCGTTAAATTATTTTGACGCTTTAATGGTAAGTTTATGAAATTTGTTTAATTTTTAGTCTAAAAGTTTTAGTTTTAACCTTAAAAATCGTAGCTTTTTGTTGTAAAAGGTGAAATATTTCACCTTTTAGTCTGAAAAGTTTTTTGTTTTTTGAAGAAACCAGTTGAAAAACGAAGACACGCATGAGTGAATCTCGATTCACAGCAGTGAATCCAGATTCAGTATGTGAGGTGTTTGTTTTTTACCATAAAAATCGTAATTTTTTGCATAAGTGAATCTAGATTCACTGCAGTGAATCTCGATTCACAGCAGTGAATCCAGATTCAGTATGTGAGGTGTTTGTTTTTTACCATAAAAATCGTAATTTTTTGCTGTAAAAGGTGAAATCTTTTCATGGTTTAAAATTTTATAGCTTGTTTTTTACCATAAGTTTCCTATTCTTCAATATAATCCAAATTCAATGGAGTGAATCCAGATTCACTGGAGTGAATCCAGATTCACTGGAGTGAATCCAGATTCACTGGAGTGAATCCAGATTCACTGGAGTGAATCCAGATTCACTGGAGTGAATCCAGATTCACTGGAGTGAATCCAGATTCACTGGAGTGAATCCAGATTCACTGGAGTGAATCCAGATTCACTGGAGTGAATCCAGATTCACTGGAGTGAATCCAGATTCACTGGAGTGAATCCAGATTCACTGGAGTGAATCCAGATTCACTGGAGTGAATCCAGATTCACTGGAGTGAATCCAGATTCACTGGAGTGAATCCAGATTCACTGGAGTGAATCCAGATTCACTGGAGTGAATCCAGATTCACTGGAGTGAATCCAGATTCACTGGAGTGAATCCAGATTCACTGGAGTGAATCCAGATTCACTGGAGTGAATCCAGATTCACTGGAGTGAATCCAGATTCACTGGAGTGAATCCAGATTCACTGGAGTGAATCCAGATTCACTGGAGTGAATCCAGATTCACTGGAGTGAATCCAGATTCACTGGAGTGAATCCAGATTCACTGGAGTGAATCCAGATTCACTGGAGTGAATCCAGATTCACTGGAGTGAATCCAGATTCACTGGAGTGAATCCAGATTCACTGGAGTGAATCCAGATTCACTGGAGTGAATCCAGATTCACTGGAGTGAATCCAGATTCACTGGAGTGAATCCAGATTCACTGGAGTGAATCCAGATTCACTGGAGTGAATCCGTTTTTTCGTGCCGTGCTGGCCCAGATAAACAGGTCTACGTCTACTTAAAATGGGCTTGATCGTTGTATTTCATATTACATTTTCCTAGGTCATAAATTATTTGTTATGTTTTGCCTCAGTTACTTTTAAAAAAAAGTTTCCTATACTGAGTTATTCTCTTGCTAAATATTACTTCTAAAAGAACATAGCTAAAATCCCAATACTTTAAGCATAACGTTTTAGAAGGCTAAATATCAGAAAACCCCCCTTAAGTTAGGGGTTATTAGAAAATTCTATTTTGACTTTAAGATTTCATTAGAAAACCCCCTAACAGGCTAAATATTAGAAAACTATAATTTTTACATGGATGGCTAAAACTATGCTGGGGTATGTGTTTGCCTATGAAAATTACGATTAACCTTGTTTGGTTTTTCCCCCTCTCTCTATAAAAGAGGGGTTATAACTTCATGAGATACAATATTCTTCACATGATTGTAGAACGCATGGCCATCTACTTGCTTATATATATGGCTACTGAAAGAAATCGATTCATTCAGAGAAAAGACAAATTAGAAACGAAGTGGAAGTATAATGTACGCCAAACGCTTAATTAAATTAAATTCAACTCGTATACAATCTTATTCATCACACAAATCACACGAATTTCTTAAAAATCATAATATATCTCACGCTGCTTTAGACACGAACAAGAACAAGGGGACACGCATTGCATAATATGTAATACTCCATCACTATGAAAGGAGACTTGACTTAATTAATTATCACGGCTTCACAAAGATGAAGAGCTTCTGGCCCATTTGGCAGTGTTTGCCGTGGGCCTTGCCGCAAATGTACCACTTCCTCCCTGGTGACGTCAGCTTTATGACGTCGTATCCGCTCGTCAGAGCCTCGGTCGCCTGAGGCACCTTGCAATAATTGAATTCCGGCCCGCTCACCTTGTAGACGTTGTGATATCCGCGTGGGTACTTGAACACTGTAATTATATCATGTCATAGGAACATTTATACAATCAAGAAAGAAAAATACTTTTGCTAAGATTATTTACTTAATGTAGTATATAATTTCAAATATCTAGATATAAGTTTTTTGTGTCATCACATCACAAAAACAAAAGAAAACTGTATCCTAGAAGAGCTGTTTGGCAAAAATTTGAACCGGATTGGACCTTAATCTAGAATGGTTCTGAACCAAGAGAAAGTGGTCCAAAACTAAACTGGTTTATGGCAAGAACAATTTAAGAGGGACTTGCCAAACTAAAATTAAGTATTATCATCACCAAACAAGTTAAAAATTACAAATCAAGAAAATGTTCATACCAAGAGAGTCTCCGACTCTAAAGTCTCTTCCACGAGCCCAAGCTGCATAATCAAAATTGAACTTCCACCCAAAAGCATCACCAACAAAATGATGTATAGGGTGTCGACCAACTGGTGGTTTTGGTGGCATATATGGTTTAGGCTTGACATAGATGAACAATTTTTGGCCCATCATGCAATGTTTTCCATAGGCTTTGCCACAAATGTACCACTTTCTTCCCGGAGTTGTGAGGGTTATAACGTCGTAGCCGGTGTCCATGGCTCCATTGAGTTGTGGAACTTTGCATTTCTCGAAGTCATAGCCATCTACTTTATAGACGTTGTGATACCCCTTTGGATACTTGAAAACTACAACATGAAAATTTAATTGTGAGATTAGTATTATATGAAGATGCCTGATGTAACTGCTTATTGCTCTTGTTCTTCTTCGTTTTTTTAGTCACATATTATACACGGTGTTATTTTTCTGCTAGTTTTTAAATTCCTATATAAATATCATGAAGTTGCAGTTCTTGAAAACATCTAATTAAAAACTAACTGACAAACACTTACTCGGAGGTTGTATGTGTTAATAAGGTAGTTACACATCCATACTGTAGGGGTGATAAATTGCAAAAAAAAATAAATTAAAAAAAACCATATTTATGGTCTTGTGTAGAACTCATTACCGCTCAACTTGTTTCCTAGCACTTATCAGCCTACAACTTTTTTTTGGGTGGGGTAGGGTGGGGGGATTTCTATCTATGTCATATCCTCCTCAACAATGCCAAACTCTAGAAATGATAACTGCTAATAAACTGGGTTAATTATAAGGAAAAATTTTACTAGATATATGATAACATAAGCATATGACCATTTGTGAAAGTTGTAGAGTTTGATGAAAATATATATACCGAGTTTGTCTCCGACATAAAAGTGACGACCCTTAGCCCAAGCCGCGTAGTCGAAGTTGAGGGCCCAACCGTAGTGATCACCTACAAAATGGGTCGTCGTTGCTCGAGCCAAAGATGGAAGAGTAACAAAGGCCAAAACAATGGCGGAAATGAATTGAACAAGAGCCATAGATTAATGTTGCCCCCCTCTCCTTTTAGTTATTAATTAGCTAGCTATATTCTTGTAGAAGAATATTGAGTGCATGTTTCATATAGTCGGAGTCTGCATTTATAGGCTTATTATCCTTATGAGCAATGCCACTAAGAATTAATGTTGGCCGGCGATATGCCATAAAAAATTAATAACAACAAGATGCGGGTGGTAACGGTAAGGATCGGAAAGGGTTTTGAATGACGACTTGGACTCCAATAATTGGGGTAAAAAAAATAATCCTAAATAGGAATCCATTGTAGAATCCTAGGGGAAAAACCCTATGAGAAAGGAGAACGCGGAAATTGTTTAGTACAGATCTTAAAGATGCTAATTGTGATGATAAAGTCTAACTTCACTAATAAACATCACCTCAGAACCAACCGTATGCGAGAAAGAGGTTCTGCTCCACACAATCAGGGGTGCAGTTACAAAATTGCCATCATTTTAATCACTTGACGGAGCAGATATGCCTCTCGCTTGCACTCGATTCTAACCAAAACCGAACTTTCAATAATACATTATTAATGATTTCACTAGTAGTGTAGACTGATTGTTGTTTTAGAATTGATAATTAGACATGATACAACCTTCTTCCTCGTATGATTTCTATAGAGTCATATGTAGGATTTTTTTTAACCCCTAAATCATGCCAAACCAATAAAAAAAGATGGATCCAACCAGTTGCGATACATATCTTTGAAAAAATAATTTGAAGTTAGATGATTACGGACCACCGATTTTAAGATTTGAATTAGGACATATATCCAATTCTCCTTGCTCTTTATATGATTTGATGTGGAAGGGTTGTTGTGCGCGAAAGCCACCAATCGTTGTGCTTCGAGGAACCAAACACAAACGTCGAGAGAGAAAGCCAAATAATGCAAAACAACGACACAAACACAAATAACCAATTTTTACGTAGTTCGGCAAGTTTCCTATGTCCACGGGACAAGAAGGGGATGAAGTTTTCACTAATAGAGAAGAAGAGTACAAACTGAGATTACAAATCACTCAAACTCACCAATTAATCTCACCAACAAAGCTCTTAAACTCTCAAACAAAACCCTAACCAATACCTCCAGAAAATATATCTTTTCTGTGCTCCAAATATCCCCACAGCAGCTCTCCTGAAACCCTAAAACGTGGTTGCTATTTATATCAAACAATAATCCCAAACAGAATAGGAAACCACAATCAGACCCAAACTCGACTGGCGGTAAATAAAGAAAAGAATCAAATGGTGGAAAAGAATCTGTCTTCGTCCCTTTCATCTCCTCTCTTCTTCCCTTATGGTCCAGCTGGACTCCCTAAATTTGCTTGAAGAAAACATAGCCTTATCTCCCTCAGAAATTATCTCTAGAAGTGATCTGAAAGATCAAATTCTTGCCTTAGCAAATGCAGAAGAAATTAAATGGAAACAAAGGTCTAGAATTCAATGGTTAAAAGAGGGAGACAATAATACCCGTTTCTTCCATAATGTTGCCTCCCACAGAAGGAGGAAAAACTTCATTTCTTACCTCATGGAGAATAATTCAATCATCTCATCAGAATCAGACTTGAAGAGGGCTTTCTTTGACTTCTTCTCTAACCTCTTTCGCCAACCACCAGTGGCTAGGCTATCAGTTGATTGGAACATCCTGTACCCTGCTGCTCCACCTGATCTCTCCTCTTTAGATCTACCCTTCTCCTCTGAATAAATAAAAGCCGCAATTTTTGATCTTCACCCAGATAAATCTCCAGGCCCTGATGGCCTTCCTCTACTCTTTTACCAAACCTTCTGGAATTCCTTAGAGGAAGATTTTATAGCCTTCACCCAAAATTTTTTCCTTCATCCTCAATCCCTTCATAACATTAACTATTCATACATCTGCCTCATTCCTAAGAAGGAGGGTGCCAGCTCCCCCAAGGATTTTAGACCTATCAGTCTCATCAACAGTTCCTGCAAAATCATTTCGAAGATCTTGGCTAATAGACTTAGCAGGGTCATCCATCTCCTAGTAGATCCATCCCAGTCAGCCTTCCAAAAAGGCAAATCATCCATTGACTCTATTCTGCTAGCCCACGAAATGATTAATTTTTGCTCTTCTAGAAAGAAGGATATATGTGCTATCAAAGTAGATTTCTTCAAAGCTTTCGATTGTGTCAATTGGGACTTCCTTCTCTCCCTCCTTGAAGCTAGAGGCTTCAGTCAGAAATGGTGTCTTTGGATTAAACACATTCTTTCCTCCTCCAAATCAGCAGTCTTGGTTAACGGCTCTCCAACTAAGTTCTTTAATTGCTATAGGGGATTGAAACAAGGGACCCCCTTTCCCCCATGCTCTTTCTCTTGGTGGCAGATGTCCTAAACAAAATGTTACTTTCAAGCCATGTTTCTGGAGATTTGTCTGAGCTCCAGCTGAAAGGTGATCTTAACAATATCAGGTCACTTCAATTTGCTGACGACACAATCATTTTTGCCAAAGCCTCCTCTACAGATATGACCACTCTAAAAGATATTCTCCTCATATTTGCTCACATTTCTGGTTTGGCTGTGAACTCCAACAAAACTTATCTCTATTACCTTGGGAGATCTCCCAGAAAGGCTACTCACCTTGCCAGACTTCTAAATTGTTCTGTGGGATCCTTACCCTTCTCCTATCTCGGTCTTCCTCTCAAAAAAGGAACACTATCTAGAAGAGATTGGCTTCCTCTCCTTGATTCTTTCTCTAAAAAACTATCTCAATGGAAAAATAAATCCTTATCTATAGGAGGTCGTCTAACTCTGGTTAACTCAGTCCTCTCCTCTCTCCCCCTTTATTATATTTCTTTCTTTAAATTTCCTCAGTGACTGATTCATGAAATTGATAAAATCAGACGGAATTTCCTTTGGAATGGGAGCAATCTTCCCTCCAAAGTAAAGTGTTTGGTAGCTTGGAAATCAGTTTGCAGACCGAAACAAGAAGGATGACTGGGTGTTATCAATCTTCAAGTCTTTAACCTCTCCCTCCTCTCTAAATGGATTTGGAAAATTTTTGAGAGGGACTCATTAATCAGTAGAGTGTTCTTCTCCTTGTATTCTAAGGATGATTCCAACCCAGTCGAGCACATATCCAGATCAAAATCATCCAACCTGCTCAGAGAATTAAGCTTAATAATTTCAGTCTTCCTCTTTTTTGCTAGATGGAATGTAGGCAATGGTAAGACGTGTAGCTTCTGGTATGATAAATGGTCTGGATCCAACTCTCTGAGCAGCCTCTTTCCGAAGGCTTTTTCTCTTGCTTTCTCTAAAGATAGCAACATCAAATCTCAAGGTCTCTTCTTAAATCAATCTTGGCACTGGCGCCCAATTCTTAGAAGAGGTATTTCTCCTGAATCGTATAGAGAGGTACAGGATCTCCTATCCTACATAGAACCTTTTGGCTGCGATACCATCTCATCCAAGGATTCAGTATGGTGGCCCCTTAACTCATCAGGAAAGTTTTTGGTTAAATCTCTCCACTCTACTCTTATTTCTGGAGGATGCTTATCCAGATTCTACAATTTCATTTGGAGATCTCCAATCCCTCTGAAAGTTAAAGTCTTCTTCTGACTTGTGAGCAAACAAAAACTCAATACAAGGGCCAACCTAGTCTCCAAGGGTTGGATCGGAGACCCTAGGTACCCTTTTTGCTATTCAGAAGTTGAGAGTCAGGATCACTTGTTTATTGCATGCTCTTTTGCATCTTCAATATGGTCCACCCTCTTCCCTAGCTTCAATGCTGCCTCCTGGCCTCTTTCGATGAAAGTTTTGATTCTAATCAAAGAATCACCAGCTGTCAACAAATGTATTTGGAAGGTTGTGCTTCCATGTTGTTGTTGGTGGATTTGGAACAGCCGTAACTTACTCATTTTTAGAGATAAGCAGCAAAATTCTGATCTTATTGCTGCTAATGTGGCTAGATACGCTCTTCTTTGGGCAGGTGCTCATGACGACAGGCTGGCAAAAAGGATTCGTAGGGCAGTAATTAAGCTGCAGTTTGACGAAATCGCGAAGAAGAAGGCAGCTGTCGAGGTGGGAGACAATTTCTCGACAGATTAGTTCCTGTGAAGACTTGGTCTCTGTCTAGATTGTCTTGTGGACTTTCTTTTGGGAAGCTTGTCTAAGGCGTAATTTTCTACTTCAATCACTTCTAGTCACTTAAACTACCTTTGTTATCAAACAGTTTCCTGATGTAGTGTTTTGTAAGTCACCATAGTCTATGTTGGTGACTCTTAAGTTTCTCTTTTTTTTATCTCCAACCTAGATTACATCTGGTGGTTAGGTATGTAAATTCCTTGTTTTGTTTTCTTGGTATAAATATATATATATAAAATGAGCAGGAAAGTTTTTCCTGCTTCTTCAGCTCAAAAAAAATCACAAAATATTTGGTATGAAGACTAATTCTCTCTTCTTATCCCTTTTAACGTACGGCCTTGTCCTTTTCGTTTGTTTTGTGGCAATAGTTGGCCAGTAGGTTATATTTATATCGTAGTCTGTTGGAAGTAGCCGAATTTGACAACGTATCTTCTAATAACTTAGAAACCTAGATTGGATCAAATATTTGTTGCTGTCTTTTTTTTAATCAATTTACCAATCATCAAATACTATTTGTTATTGACATCTTCATTTTGAAGAATAAGTCCTCCTATGACGCAAGTGGAATTAAAATTTCAACACTTCTTTACATTAGAAGAGACGGCATCGTATCGACTATTATTGTGTTATAGTTAACTTTTACGTTATATGTTAGAAAAATTATAAAGGAGACATGAATTCTGAGGCGTAAAATACTTTCCTTAATGAAACATTTAAAGTTGCTTCAGGTTAATGCAAATTTTCTTCCCAGGATACAACAGAAAATAAAAATTCCAGCAAGCAAATATGGAATTTTTTCACTAATTCGTTGTGAAACAAGTTTGTAGTATTGCAGATGTTTTTGACAGAAAAGTTTTGAAAAAAAGTGAAGTTAAAATATTTAAAATTATAAAATATTTATAGTTTTAAAAATGTGCTTCCAACAATCATAACTTTTTAAAACACCCCTTTGAACAAACAGACATTTTTCAACAACTGCTTGTCAATTCATATTTTCAAAAATTTAAAATAATATTAAAAATAATATATTCAAAAAATATATATTACCAAACCAATTCACACAAGGTATGTTTAAAAGGTTAGTTAAATTAAACCATATTACCAAACTATCGAAGTACAAAGTGAGTTAAAAAATAATCAGTTGAGTACACTCGGGAGAAGAGTGATTTGGGAAGTGGTCGGGTTTAAAAATTAATAGGGTAAAACTTTGGGTTTATATGCAAAAATCCCTATGTAATTGTTCTGGATCACAGTTGCGTCTATAGTTGTTATCCATAGTGCAACTCCCAAAGAATATATAAAGAGGCTAAAAGAATGTAACCTATGTTATGGTTGTTCTCGGTCACATGGAATCATTTATAGTTGTTATCTATAATACAACTCCGAAATACTTTATACGTTGGATTCAAAAAGTGATTTTTTTGGGTCTAAGAGTTAGTTGGAAGTTGTGGGTTTAAAAATAAATGAGGGGTAAACTTTGGATTTATAGTAGATAATCTTTTTGGAAGTGATTGATTTTAAAATTAAATGGAGTAAATGTTGGGTTTATGGGAAAAAAATTCATCTAAAAGTGATTTTGGAGCTAGGTAGATTTAATGAGAATAAAAGTTTTGGTTTAAAGATATAAAGATCATTTTAGGAAGTACATAAGTTAAAAACTAAAATAGGACAAAACTTCGGGTTTATGGGAACTTGCCTATGAGAGCGATTTTGGAAGTGAGTGGATTTAGAAATAAATAAGTGTAAATCATTGGGTTTATAGAAAAATTTTGACTTAAAAATTGATGCGAACAGTGATATGAACAATGTAAGTGGTTCAAAATAATTAAGTGATGTTTTTTTGGGTCTAAGAGTGATTTGAAGGTGGGCGGGTTTAAGTCGGGTTTAAAAATTAATAGGGTAAAACTTTGGGCTTTATATGCAAAAATCCTATGTAATTGTTCTGGATCACAGTTGCGTCTATAGAGTTGTTATCCATAGTGCAACTCCCAAAGAATATATAAAGAGGCTAAAAGAATGTAACCTATGTTATGGTTGTTCTCGGTCACATGGAATCATGTATAGTGTTATCTATAATACAACTCCGAATACTTTATACGTTGGATTCAAAAAAGTGATTTTTTTGGGTCTAAGAGTTAGTTGGAAGTTGTGGGTTTAAAAATAAATGAGGGGTAAACTTTGGATTTATAGTAGGATAATCTTTTGGAAGTGATTGATTTTAAAATTAAATGGAGTAAATGTTGGGTTTAGGTTGAAAAAAATTCATCTAAAAGTGAGTTTGGAGCTAGGTAGATTAACTGAGAATAAAAGTTTTGGTTTAAAGATATAAAGATCATTTTAGGAAGTACATAAGTTAAAAACTAAAATAGGACAAAACTCGGCGGTTTATGGAACTTGCCTATGAGAGGCGATTTTGGAAGTGAGTGGATTTTAGAAATAAATAAGGTAAATCATTGGGTTTATAGAAAAATTTTGACTTAAAAATTGATGCGAACAGTGATATGAACAATGTAAGTGGTTCAAAATAATTAAGTGATGTTTTTTTGGGTCTAAGAGTGATTGAAAAAATAAAAAAAAAAAAAAGGTGGCGGTCCGTTTAAAAATAAATTGTGTGTGTGGGGGTGGGGTGGTGGGGGGGAGACTTTGGGTTGTATAGCAAACAATCATTTTGGATATCCCTAGTCTGTCTCCAACGCTGAATTCTTTGCAACTATCTCTTTTTTTTTTTAATTTTAAAGTTTAAATTTTCTTTTTTTCCCCTGATATGGAAGTACAGAAAAATGTTCATTAGTGAATAAAATAATGGGCTTGACCTTGTATTTCATATTACATTTTCCTAGGTCATAAATTATTTGTTATGTTTTGCCTCAGTTACTTTAAATTTTTTTCCCTATATTGAGTTATTCTTTTGCTAAATATTTCTTCTCAAATAACATAGCTAAATCCCGATACTTTAAGCATAACTTTTTAGGAGGCTGAATATCAGAAAATCCTCCTCAAGTTAGGGGTTATCAGAAAATTCTATTTAACTTAAATATTTCATTAGAAAACCCCCTAACAGGCAAAATATTAGAAAACTATAATTTTTACATGGATAGCTAAGACTATGCTGGGGTACGTGTTTACCGCCCCCCTCCCCCCATAAAAATGAGATTATAACTTCATGAGATACAATATTCTTCACATGACTGTAGAACGCATGACCATCTACTTAGGCCTGTCCAAAAAGCCCGCCAGCCC
>NC_033796.1:10182468-10191748 GCF_001876935.1 Asparagus officinalis
CCGGGGTTGGCCTGGAAACCCGGGCCTGGGCCTGGGCCGCCTCGGCGGCGCCGGGCCCGGAATAGTAAAATATATTTTTTATTTTTCATCAACTGACTTGATCGTTGGAGGTACCACGGAGGAACTTATTCCCGTCCTCTTACGATTCTTTGTGTGCAGATTGCTCAATCATCCTAAGTCCGGAATCAGGCATAAAGTCAAAGAAGAAAGCGACCCCTTACAAACTTCGTGATTTTATTTGACTGTGTGATATTTAACATCAACAGTTTATGTATTTACTATAATATAGTTGCAAAAAGTTTATGATTATCGTAATATATTAAAAAGTTTTAGATATTTCAATATATATATCTTATTGGTTTCAACACTTTACCTTCCACATAATTTGTGAGGTTTAAAGTCTTAAAATATTAATTACCTAAGAGCAATTTAATGATTTGGAATTCTAATTTTAAAATATTAATGATGTAAGCACCAATATCTAAAAACTATTATTATTAATGAAAAAATAAATCTTAAATTCATCAACGTAAAATGGTAGGTTTTATCTGGTCATAGAGGATTTTGTTTAATTATAAAGAAATCACTCACACGTATTGTCTACTTCCACTTTCTATTATCTGGCGACCGAGTATTATAGATATTCAAAAACATTTTTCTAATATTTTCAAAGTTAGAATGTGCAAATTCAATCAAGAAAGAAAATATAAATTATGTGATCATGGTCAATTCTAAAATCTGATATTATAATCTTCCTACATCTTCTCAACTAATTAATTAATTTGACAAAATGATTACTCTCTAACTTCAAAAAACTATAAAATATAATCGGAGAATGATTTAAACATATTTTGTACACATATGGATTGTATTTTAACAAAATAACTTAGATCTATCAAATAATGAATAATATCCAAAATTTTAGGTTAAAATGTTAAAAGAATCTAATAAAACTCATATCCAAACTATATGCTTCATAAAGATGAGACATATAAAATGAATAACTTAATTTATTTTATAAGTATATATAAGTATATATTAGTAGGAGAGAGAGTGTGAGTATATGTATGTATAAGTATACTCTCTCTTATATAAGTATATATAAGTATACTCTCTCTTATATATGTATAATGTGTGTGCGTGTGTGTGTGTGTGTGTGTATATATTTATTTATTTATACTCTCTCTTAGTATATAAGTATATATATGTATACTTACTCCTCTTATATATCGACTTGAGAGACGGCTATTAGCTGAAACGAGACGACATTCCAACCAGTCAGACATGCCGACACTCCTGAGTCGAAGCGAAAGACAGTGTCGGTCGACACGAAAGTCAGCAACTCAAAGATATGACCCTAAGGACCTTGCTTCTCGATGAAGCTAAAGGGTTGCCCTTATCTTAAACTCATCAGGATAGGTGTCACTTCTCAATATTGTTTAATCTTTGATGGTCATCATTATGTCTCTGTCCTCAACTGTCTCGAAGACTTGTTGGCTGCTGGCTCCCAATGCTGCCGAAGTGATCTCCCGCCGCTCACAAGCCAACATGTGCAGAACAAATGATGACTTATTTTTCAATTCATTCCTCCTCGCCGCCTCACTACCGCCTTACTGCATACTCACGAAGTAACCAATCTTCCCTCGGTATCCCCTATAAATATAGATGCTATTCGCTATAACTAGAGATAGATAGGCAATCTAAACTCTCCTCCTAACCTAAATCTTAGTGATCATCATCTCTAACAAGAATACATAGTTCTGTTATTCCACTTAAGCTCAAGTTCATCAACTGACTTGATCGTTAGAGGTACCACGGGGGAACTTATTCCCGTCCTCTTACGATTCTTTGTGTGCAGATTGCTCAATCATCCTAAGTCTGGAATCAGGCATAAAGTCAAAGAAAAAAGCGACCCCTTGCAAACTTCGTGATTTTATTTGACTGTGTGATATTTAACATCAACAGTTTATGTATTTACTATAATATAGTTGCAAAAAGTTTATGATTATCGTAATATATTAAAAAGTTTCAGATATTTCAATATATAAATCTTATTGGTTTCAACACTTTACCTTCCACATAATTTGTGAGGTTTAAAGTCTTAAAATATTAATTATCTAAGAGCAATTTAATGATTTGGAATTCTAATTTTAAAATATTAATGATGTTAACACTAATATCTAAAAAACTATTATTATTAATGAAAAAATAAATCTTAAATTCATCAACGTAAAATGGTAGGTTTTATCTGGTCATAGAGGATTGTGTTTAATTATAAAGAAATTACTCGCACCTATTGTCTACTTCCACTTTCTAGATTGTATTTTAACAAAATAATTTAGATCTATCAAATAATGAATAATGTCCAAAATTTTAGGTTAAAATGTTAAAAGAATCTAATAAAACTCATATCCAAACTATATGCTTCATAAAGATGAGACATATAAAATGATTAACTTAATTTATTTTTTTAATAATTTATTACAAATCATCAAAGATATGGAGAACCATAAGGATCACATTGCCATCCCAAATAAAGATTAAATTTCTCTCTGTGAATTTTATAGCAAAAGATTTTCAGAGATACTGATAGACTTGCTATAAAATCCACTTTTATAAGATCAATATCACATGTGTCTTAAATTATTCTTTGTTTAAGGGTTAATTTTAGAAAACTTCCCCTCAACAATGGGGAAATGTTAACCCCCCCCCCCACTACTTGAAATGAGTAAATCTTTGTTCGTCAGATTTGGAGTGTTGTAGTTAATCTATCACAGCTTCAAAATTTTGATTTAACCCTATGAACTTTTCTCAATTAACCCCTCAAAACTAATATCGTTGAGTCGAATTCATTATGTGATAAGTACTTGACTTGGAAAGATCAAAGTATGTCTTAACCATAAAAGAACTGTAAATTAGTCATAATCCTTTTATTATCGGTTGGGAGTTTCTTTTTAACTAAAATGACTTTATTCAACGAGTCATTTTCACAAAATCATATATTAAAGTCTTTTACATTAAAGGGTTTTGTTATGAGATGTGTAAAAAACTAGGAGAGTTTTTATAAGACACCCAAGTTGAAGGGTGTTTTCTAAAATTACACCAAAGTTGAGAGGGCTTATCACAACACCTCTATAGTTAGGGAGCTCTGTCAAATTAAATTAGTTGAGTGGTTTTTTTGAGACATTCCCCATAGTTAAGAGAGTTTTAAAAAAATTAACTTTTCTTTTAAATTTAGCTTATTTACATATTTATCCCTCAAATATTTTATAATTCAACATTAGTCCCTAAATTATAAGCAATTTCAAAAATTTAAGGGCATAATGTAGAATTATTGGAGATTTAAAATCAAGAAAATGATATCTAAATTGCCTTTAAATATTACTCTTATAGCCAATATATAAAATATCGGCCGATATATCGCTATATCAACGAATATAAAAGGTCAAATACTTTATCTTGATAATATTTATGGTTTTATATTATTTTCTTTTATTTTTTTCTTATATATCGATCATTATCGAAAATATTGGCTGGTAAAACAAAATCAAGTCATTTTTAATTTTATTGTGGGCTTGGTATTGGGTCGTGTTTGGAAACCTAAACTAAAGCACAAGTCACAAAAACCACAATTCATATCCCAAATCTCTTCACTCTCAGCTCTCCCAAATCTTAAGTATATATCTTGACACAAATTCTTATTTTGAAAATTCATCAATATCTAAGATTATAGATTACAATGCTATATTATGTATGAGCATTATCTCATATGACACCCAGATATTTTTTACATAATCCCCATTATTGCAATCCAATATTATTGATTTTATTTGTCCAACATTTATATGATGCCCATCACTTTGTAGTAGTCATTTGAAAGCCTCTTCTAAAGTTTTTAAAGCAAAGTATGTAAATTTAGAAATATTTCAAAATTTTAAGATTATTCAAAATATGATGCTTTGATTTTTCTACATCTACTCAAATATATAAATATAAGCTAACCCTCTGGCCTCATATCATATGATGAATATTATTTATCAAAGGGATCACATATTATTGCTTGTGGTTAACAAAGGCTTTAAATCTTTATTGGCTTAATTAAATTGAATACCTTATAGTTTATAAAAGTTTTAATTACATACCTCCACTTGTATCTTGTTGCATTTAAATATCCTAATGTTTTTTTAAAATTTAATGTCTGTACCTTCTATATGCAAGAATATTATTTGTAATTTTCCTATATGAATATAATGGTATAATTTTAGGATAATTCTATATTTTCTACTCTTTCCATTAATAATTTATTTACATGCAATTGTCAATTAATATATTATTATATATTACTAATAATTAGTATGAGAGTTTTGTAATAATATTGGAAGTTTTAGGGACCAAATTGGACAAACTTGAAGTGGCATATAATATGATTAATTAATAATAATAATTAATTTAGTTTAGTTAGGATTAAAATATAATATTTTAAAAAATAGAGGTAATATAGAATATGATTCTAAGCGAAGTATATAATTTTATTTGTAATTCAAAATCTTGAGACTTATTCAAAATATGATGCTTAAATTTTTCCACATCTTCTATACTATATAAATATAAGCTAAGCTTCTGGCCTCATATTATACGACAAATATTATTTAGCAAAAGGATCACATATGCTTGTGGTTGACAAATGCTTCAAATCTTTATAGGCTAAATTAAACTTAAATAGCTTACAACTTACAAAAGTTACACTCATATACCTCCACTTATATCTTAATTCACTTAAATATCCTAATGTTTTCTAACATTGCATGTTTGTACTTATGTACGCAAGAATACGTTTTATAATTTTCCTATGTAAATGTCATGGTATAATTTTAGGATAATCCTATATTTTTTACTCCTTCCAAAATAATTTATTAAATTACAATTGTCTTTTAATATAGTATTATGAATTATTAATACTTAATATGAGAGTTTTACAATAACATTAGAAGTTTTAGGACCAAGATAGACAAAATTGAAGTGCCATGTAATATGATTAATTAATAATGATAATAAATTTAGTTAATTTATAATTAGAATATAATATCAAAAAAGAAATCTTGGGATTGTTTAATATATGATGCTTAAAATTTTTCATATTTTCTCTATTGTATAAATATAAGTTAAGCCTTTGGCCTCATATTATATGATGAATATTATTTAACAAAGGGATCACATACTATTGCTTATGGTTAACAAAGGCTTCAAATCTTTATAGGATTAAGTGAACTTAAATACCTTACATCTTACGAAAGTTACACTCATATACCTCCACTTATATCTTCATGCACTTAAATTTCCTAATGTTTTCTAAAATTGCATGTTTGTACTTATATACGCAAGAATATTCTTTATAATTTTCCTATGTGAATGCCATGGTATAATTTTAGGACAATTCTATATTTTCTACTCCTTCCAAAATAATTTATTAACTTGCAACTATCTATTAATATAGTATTATGCATTATTAGTAATTAATATGATAGTTTTACAATAACATTGGAAGTTTTGGGCCAAGTTAGTCAAAATTGAAGTGACATGTAATATGATTAATTAATAATGATAATTAATTTATATAATTTATGATTAAAATATAATATAAAAAAAAGAATTGGGGCAATATAGTCAAAAAATAGGGGCAATATAGTCAAAGAATAGTGACATGTAATATTTTAAAAAATAGGGGCAATATAGAATATGATTCTAAGCGAAGTATATAATTTCATTTGTAATTCAAAATCTTGAGACTTATTCAAAATATGATGCTTAAAATTTTCCACATATTCTATACTTTATAAATATAAGCTAAGCCTCTGCCCTCATATTATACGATGAATATTATTTATCAAAAGAATCACATATGCTTGTGGTTAACAAAGGCTTCAAATCTTTATAGGCTTAATTAAACTTAAATACCTTACAACTTACAAATGTTACACTCATATACCTCCAGTTATATCTTAATGCACTTAAATATCCTAATGTTTTCTAACATTGCTAGTTTGTACTTATGTACGCAAGAATACTCTTTATAATTTTCCTATGTGAGTGTGTAGGCTGTCTAAAAATCACAATAGATAGCTAATCCCCATCAAACACCGATGATGGAAGTTACAATCTGACGACTTTCATAAGGTTACAATTTGAAGACTTTCACATAGATCGATGAAGGTTACAAACTGACGACCTTCGTAACAACTGATGAAAGCTCTAATCAACAGCCTTCACAATCAACATCGGGAGTTACAATCTGACAACTCTCATAGTTTCAAGGAGCCAAGTAGAAGATTACAAGATGATAGTCTTTGCAACGCTCTAGCAAAAGAGACTATAAATTAACGGTCTCTTCAAATCCAGACGTAGAGCTCACCTATGCGTCTCAGATTCAAAACGCATAGCTCGTGGCTGTGTTCCAAATTCCCAGAACAAAATGTATAGGTCCTCCCTACGTTGCCACACCAAAACGCGGAGGTCCTCCCCATGTGTCAACATTAAAACACTAGAGTCGGACTTGCCTTGTAACACCAAAACGCGGAGGTCCTCCCCGTGTGTCAACATTAAAACGCTGGAGTCGGATCTGCGTTACAACATCAAAACGCCGGAGTCAAACCTGCGTTGCAACATCAAAATGCGGGGGTCAGACCCGCGTTTTTTGCGTTTGACTGGTTCAAACAGAACCTGTATGGTTTTTAAACATATCTCTACTTAATGGGGTCGGTTACACCCTATTATGGAGATATTTTAGGGGAGTTACACTCCTTAAACCCTTGAACAGTTTCAGAACTGTTTCCCATGATTTGAGGGCGGTTACACCCCACTTAGGAGCGAATTAAGAGGACGGTTACACCCCTTAATCCCCTATAAATATGGGTAAACTCAACTGAGTTCGGGCTGGATCCTTCGTCCTTCGACAAGGGAGCAAAGAAGAGATCTCGGTTGGAACTTCTTGGCTCTCGGATTGGCCCTTCGGTTTTGGCAGAAGAGAAGAGATATTGGCTCTCTCTCTCTCTCTCTTGGGGGAATTGCTGGATTTTTGGGCAGGAGGTTTGGGCTCTCGGATTCAGCATTCTTTTCCATCCTCGGGCTTGGCAGCAAAGAAGAGGATTTGGGGAGATCAAAATCACGAAGGAGATCGGCATTCATCTTTGGGAGCTGTTCTTGGAACTTTCGTTCTTGGCTATAACCGACTTTCGGTTCAAATCAACTCTTTTTTAAGAGTTTAAACTCGATCTGAGTTATCAACTCGTCCAGAGTTTCAAACTTGCCACGCAAGTTCTCCACAGCGTCAAATTGTGAGGAGAAGATATCGTTCCAATGAATCAAGACGTTCGGATCGTCAACGGAGAGCAAACTCGATGCGAGCATTCGAGGGAGGCACTCCATCGCCACCGTGAAGAACCCAGACTTAAACAAATGGGAGAATCCAGATCATTCTCCTCTCTTTTGTAATCAGGAATCTAATTATAATCGAGATTGAAAGAGTTGTAATCATTCTGTTTCTAAGTAGTTAGAGAGAATAAATCAAATACGATTCTTTTATTATTTTTCTTATTACAAATTTTCCACCAAACAGAGTGCCATGGTATAATTTTAGGATAATCCTATATTTCCTACTCCTTCCAAAATAATTTATTAACTTGCAATTTTCTTTTGATATAATATTAAGAATTATTAATAATTAATATGAGAGTTTTACAATAACATTGGAAGTTATAGGGCCAAGTTAGAAAAACTTGAGGTGGCATATAATATGATTAATTAATAATGATAATAAATTTAGTTAATTTATGATTAGAATATAATATCAAAAAAGAAATCTTGAGATTATTTAAAATATGATGCTTAAAATTTTCCATATTTTCTCTACTATATAAATATAAGCTAAGCCTCTGGCTTCATATTATATGATGAATATTATTTAACAAAGGGATCACATACTATTGCTTGTGGTTAACAAAGACTTCAAATCCTTATAGGCTTAAGTGAACTTAAATACCTTACATCTTACGAAAGTTACACTCATATACCTCCACTTATATTTTAATGTACTTAAATATCCTAATGTTTTTTAAAATTACATGTTTGTACTTATATACGCAAGAATACTCTTTATAATTTTCCTATGTGAGTGTCATGGTATAATTTTAGGACAATTCTATATTTCCTATTCCTTCCAAAATAATTTATTAACTTGCAATTATCTATTAATATAGTATTATGCGTTATTAATAATTAATATGAGAGTTTTACAATAACATTTGAAGATTTGGGCCAAGTTAGTCAAAATTGAAGTGTCATGTAATATGATTAATTAATAATATTAATTAATTTATGTAATTTATGATTAGAATATAATATCAAAAAAAGAATAGGGGCAATAATGTTAATAAATTTTTTTTCACAACTCCCTCTTTTAAAGGGAGTATGATATATATGTATAAGTATACTCTCTCAGTCTCTCTTTTATATGTATGAGTATACTCTCTCTTATATAAGTATATATATGTATAAGTATACTCTTTTATATATATATATAGGATGCGGCCTAAAATCACATCATTCCCTTTTTTTTTTCTGATCCGCTCCGTTGAAATTGATCTACACGTTCTTAAACCCAAACACACCAATTTTGGGGTGAATCTATCGTATTTTGACCCTTCGTTGAGCCGTACAAAAAGTTCTATTCATTCGAAACCGTTAAAATTGCAGCGAGTGGATGAAGGGTCAAAACACGACGGGCTCACCCTAAAATTGGTATGTTTAGGTTTAAAAACGTGTAAATCAAGTTCAACGAAGCGGATCGGAAAAAACAATTAGGGAATGATGTGATTTTAGGCCGTGTCCTTAGGTGGGAATCTAAGGTGTCACATTAGAATCACTTTTCCTATATATATATATATATATATATATATATATATATATATATATATATTTATTTATTTATTTATTTATTTATACTCTTATATAAATAAACTTATATATACTTTATACTCTTATATATGTATAATATATATGTGTGTGTGTGTGTGTGTACTCTTATATAAATATACTTATATGTGTATATTATAGAATTACAATTATAAGTATATATATGTTTATGTAGGCGTCAAAAATGCTGAAAGGAATCCAAACACAGCTCAAAAGGAAGTCATCCAAAATGTCAAAAAGAACATAAGTATAGACTGTCTCGCATGCGAGACAGTCTTTACTGTCTCGCACGCGAGACAGACTTGACTGTCTC
>NC_033796.1:10191770-10223710 GCF_001876935.1 Asparagus officinalis
AGTTTGTTTTCGTCGAAAGTTGCCTTCGTCATTGATTTCATTAAAACTTCAAACGTTACAGATGAATTCAAACAACAAAGAATAAAAAGATTACAACTTTCTTGAAAATAAACACAAGATCCGTTCGTCGTCTCTTGCTTGCGTGGGTCTTTAGCCTGTGACGGGGACGTCGATATCCGTGGACTACCTGGCAATCAGATCTGATCCAGAGCTTCGTCGATCCGCGAGGAGATCTAGAAACTTGAAGCGGCTATCTCGATAAAAGCGAGATATTTGCTTTTCTTAGTATTACCACAACGGGATAATACTAAGGATCAGGTACGGGTGATGTAGATCTGACGAAGAAACTCTCTTGCGTTGAAGTGCTCGATCACTCTTCACTCCGGCAGGGCTTCGCCAATTCTCCAAAATTCCAGATCTCAAAAAAATAAGGCCTAAGGCTTGTATTTATAAACTTGAGGGGATAACGGAGCGGTTAAAACTGATCGAAAACCGTCAAAAACACGTCCCAAGTGCGAGACAGCTCGGGGTGTCTCGCACCTGTGCGAGACAGTCTGTACCCTCTTTAGTATTTTGGCTCTAATTCTTTCATCCGAACTCGGATTTGCGTGATTCAAGATATGTTAGAGATCTAACCAAGAGATCTACAACTTTTATGTTTTGAGTTTCTTCAGATTCAAAACGAATCATGGTCAAAACAGCTCTACAAGTTCCGAGACACCTTTGGGTGTCTCGGCCAGGTCCGAGACACCTTTGGGTGTCTTGGCGCTATTTTGGTCATAATTTCCTCATATGACATCCAAATGATCTGATTCTGGATTTGATGGAAAGCTGACAAAAAGATCTATAACTTTCCTGTTTTGAGTTTCTTCAGATTCAAAACGGATCATGGTCAAAATAGCTCCACAAGGTCCGAGACACCTTAGGGTGTCTCGGCCAAGTCCGAGACACCTTTGGGTATCTTGGTGCTATTTTAGTCATAACTTCCTCATATGACATTCAAATGATCTGATTACGGATTTGATGGAAAGCTGACAAAAATATCTACAACTTTCCTGTTTTGAGTTTCTTCATATTCAAAACAGATCATGGTCAAAATAACTTCATAAGTTCCGAGACACCTTAGGGTGTCTCGGCCAAGTCCGAGATACCTTTGGGTGTCTCGGCGCTATTTTAGTCATAACTTCCTCATATGACATCCAAATAAACTGATTCCGGATTTCATGGAAATCTGACAAAAATATCTACAACTTTCCTGTTTTGAGTTTCTTCAGATTCAAGATTCCGGATTTCATGGAAATCTGACAAAAATATCTACAACTTTCCTGTTTTGAGTTTCTTCAGATTCAAAACGAATCATGGTTAAAACAGTTTCACAATTTCCGAGACACCTTTGGGTGTCTTAGCGCTATTTTAGTCATAACTTCCTCATATGACCTCCAAATGACCTGATTCCAGATGGGTTGGAAATCTGATAAAAATATCTATAACTTTCCTGTTTTGAGTTTCTTCAGATTCAAAACAGAGAATGGTCAAAATAGCTCTACAAGTTCTGAGACACCTCGGGTGTCCCAGTTCAGCCTGAGACGTTCCGTTATGCCCGTTTGTTCGTTTTTACCGTAACTTCTTCATACAAACTCGAATTTGAACGATTCAAAGTGCGTTGGAAAGACGACGAGGAGTTATATAAGCTCCAATGATTAGATCATCTGTTGAATGAATGAGACACGAAGGACATTGTTCCTTTTGTAAACATCGCGGGGCTCCCGATTAGCCCGTACCTTCGTTATTCCAAAATTCTGTTAGCTCATGTAGCTTGTCGATTCACTTCAAGCGTTCACTGACATTAATCGAACTCCTGTGAACCGGATAGTAACATTCATCGTCGTTCTTTAACACTGAGCTGTTCGTGGAGACCTATAGGTAATTTTTTATGCCTACAGATACCCCCTCCAAAGCGTTCCAGACTCGTTTCTTTTATAGAAGAGGCTGGAATACTTTGGATGTGATTGGTCCAGCCTTTAGTCGGCGTAAAGGACCTGTAGTTAGCTTCAACTCTTGGCTCCTTCGATTTGCCGAGGTTCTTCCGGCGCTGCGTTTATCGTCTGGCCGTCGTCGGAGTCTCGAGTCTACCACCAGTGAGTTGAGTTTTGCTCGTGTTATTGAGTTGACTTTGAACTGACTATCTCTGTCATATTGTGCTGACTTAGTGTTTCAGATCACCGTATATTGACTTTTGGTCGCAACGCGTTGACTGGCGTTGACCTAGGGTTACGCGTTGACCGGCGTTGACCCTAGGGTTTCGAACGTCGAACGTTGACTTTTTGGTCGCAACGCGTTGACTGGCGTTGACCTAGGGTTACGCGTTGACCGGCGTTGACCCTAGGGTTTCTAACATTGAATGTTGACTTTTTGGTCGCAACGCGTTAATTGACGTTGACCTAGGGTTACGCGTTGACCGGCGTTGACCCTAGGGTTTCGAACGTCGAACGTTGACTTTTTGGTCGCAACGCGTTGACTGGCGTTGACCTAGGGTTACACGTTGACCGGCGTTGACCCTAGGGTTTCGAACGTCGTACGTTGACACAGTTTATACTCGTACGTTTACTGGAGTATACACAGTTTAAGCTCTTAAGGTATTGGAGCACGGCGGTCCCAAGTGTCGGGGTTGTAGGACCAACTATTAAAGCTGATTCATCTACATTTGTGGATCTTATTTTAATATTATTGGATAATCGAGTCACGAGACCAACTAACAGAGCTGATGCATTAATGACTCGCACTTATAGAATTTTTGGCAAATTCTCAGCCATCAACGGGTTTGATGAGCCTTTACCGACTACCGTTTGAGTCGGGCTAGCATGCGGATTGTCTAAATCCGTTCCGCATGTAACGTTGTGCTAAGAGAGTGAATTCTCTTAGACTTGGCGCTACGACTTCGAATACGTAGATTTCGCCATTGTCACGGGAATAGGCTACCCGGCAACGTGTGTTAGATGCTGACTTATGCCTACTTAGGCTTCGGGATAAAATACCCCAGAATCGAACTCTGGTGTCTTCTTTTACGGAAAAAGACTAAACCGGCAACGCGTGTTAGGCGTCGGCATATCCTTTCTTAGGATTCAGGATGAAATTCCCCGTGCGTGTAAGGCATGGATTTTGGTGTTATTAATAATAACCTGCCACAGAATACATAGACTTCGCCATTGTTACGGGAATGGGCTACCCGGTAACGTGTATTAGACGCTGACTTATCCCTACTTAGGCTTCGGGATAAAAATACCCCAGACTGGTATTCTGGTGTCTTTTTCAATCGGTAAAAGACTAAACCGGCGACGTGTGTTAGGCGTCGGCATATCCTTTCTTAGGATTCAGGATGAAATTCCCCATGCGTGTAAGGCATGGATTTTGGTGTTATTAATAACAACCTGCCACAATGTTGAATATGTGGGCGGGTGTTCTTTTTAACGGTTAAGAACTAACCGACAGCGCGGGTTAGGCGCAGACTTATCCCTGCTTAGGTTTCAGGATAGGATACCCCAGAATCGAACTCCGGTGTCTTTTTCTACGGAGAAAGACTAAACCGGCAGCGCGTGCTAGGCGCAGACTTATTCCTGCTTAGGATTCGGGATAAAATTCCTCATGCGTATGACGCACGGACTTTAAAAGTTTGAAAAGTGGTGTCTTCTCTTGGGGCAAAGATGAACCCGATACGGGAGAGGAAGAATTTTATATCCTATCTCCACCCCCAGAATCCGAAAAGGTGAAACTAAGAGTGAGATCTCCACTCCGAGTATCAAAAAGATTCGGATAACCCTAACTGTCGGAAAGTTTGATTACCGAACTAAAGATGAATTTCTCATTTGTCGAGAGTGAATTATGGTTTTGGTCCTAACTGTAGGAAGGTTTGACCAAGCAGGAGTTTGAGATGACCCTAACTGTAGGAAGGTTTGATCACTCGATTGAAAGTGGACCTCTCGTTCATTGGAGGAATCGAGAGGGGATTTTGGTTTTGGTCCTAACTGTAGGAAGGTTTGACCAAGTGGAAGGTTTAAGACGATCCTAACTGTAGGAAGGTTTGATCGCTTGATTTGTGGACCTCTCGTTCATTGGGAGAATCGAGAGGGGATTTTGACTGTGGTCCTAACTGTAAGAAGGTTTGACCATGTTGGGAGATTTGAAACGATCCTAACTGTAGGAAGGTTTGATCGCTTGATTTGTGGACCTCTCGTTCATTGGGAGAATCGAGAGGGGATTTTGACTGTGGTCCTAACTGTAAGAAGGTTTGACCAAGTGGGTGTTTTGAGACAATCCTAACTGTAGGAAGGTTTGATCGCTCAATTTGTGGACCTCTCGTTCATTGGGGGAATCGAGAGGAGATTTTGACTGTGGTCCTAACTGTAAGAAGGTTTGACCAAGTGGGTACTTTACGTCCAGACTCTAACAGAGAGAGTGTTGAGTGCATAGACATGGTGAGAATGGGAGTTCTTATTCATTACATTGCTGTGGTTTTGGGAACTTCCCATTACATAAATCGTCCACCCCCAGTTTCCTCTGCGGAACTGGTTCGGACATTATTATCAGTTAACTAACCGGGTTATCCTTAAGAATATTAGCTTAATATTCTCCAGGAACTTCCCGTCAAAAGTGGGGAAACAGTTTAGACTCATATACCTATTGGAGTATCAGGGAGTAGTTTAACCTCTTATACCGGTCGGAGGATTGAGAAACAGTTTATACTCGTATACTCTTTGGAGTTTTGAGAAGCAGTTTATACTCTTATACTTATCGGAGTCTGCCATTCTCAATTGGCTTACCTCAGCGTTATGACGCCAGCTTCAACCAAGGTCTGAATGCTATTCTTGAGAGCAAAGCAATCCTTGGTGGGATGAACGACCCTCCTGTGGTATGCACAGTACTTTGGGTCCGTAGTGTTGTCAGCTTCCTCCTGATTTGTGATAGGTGGTAGCTTGATCTTGTTACCTTCAAGGAGGGATTCGAAGATGGCTGGAACGTCTTCGTCCTTGAAGGAATACTCTCTTTGGAGTCTCGGACCCGAAGTCTTTTGCTGCCTTCGGGATTGCTGTTGTGACGCTTGATTAGCACCACCAGTAGCTGCAGGTGTTTTGCCCTTACCACGAGAGGCGAAGTTTGAGTCCAGAGGATTAGCCGTCGGTAGGTTCCTCTCGGCCTTCTTCCTTCGGAGGAAACGTTCGGCTTGTTCACCGCGCACCTTCAGATCCTTCCAAGTGTCAGACGGTGCTGTCCTTCTTCCTTTTAAGGAATCGCTCGGCTCGTTCTCCTCGCACCTTTAAATCCTTCCAGGTCTTTGGCGGTGCCATTCTCATAGCTTTGAGGATGTCCAATAAAAGGTTATTGTGACAAGTCTCCAGGATAAAGTCTTCGCTGACTGGATCCCTGCAATTCATTGCTTTATTTCGGAATCTCTTCACGAAGTTTTCGACCGTCTCACCATTTTTCTGTTTCTCGTCAAATAGTGTGCCGATTGAAATCTCGGTGTCGTCGTTGAAGAAGTTCGTTAGAAACATGTCCTCCATGTCATCCCCGGTGTCGTCATCGAAGAAGTTTGTCAGAAACATATCTTCCATGTCGTCCCAACTGCTGATACTCCCCGGCTTGAGACGACGATACCAATCGAAGGCCGCTCCGCGAAGAGTGCCAACGAATGACCGCACCATTAAGGGCTCATTCCCGGAGATTATTCCTAAGTGGGACTTAAAATATATTAAGTGTTGGGTAGGGGAGCCCTTTCCATCAAACGGCGTAAAGTTGATTAAATTGAACTTTGCCGGATATGGAATTGATTCCCACTCCCTTGGGTATGGACATGGTATGCCGGACCTCTTCACTTCTTGGGCATTCATCAACGCGTTGATTTTGCTCTCCAAATCCTTCATGGGAGAGGTAACGTGGTCCTCCTTCGCATTATCATCCGAGGGACCGCCTCCGTTATTGTTGTTGACAGGAGGGATAGTTATGTTGACATTATCCTCTTCCCGTTCATTCTCCTCTTGATTCGGATTATTGCGACGACTGGGTTCTCCTTGGTGAGTTGTCAGTGCCGCGATTTGCTGGTCATGAATCTCCCTCATCTGCTGCATGGCCATCTCCATCTCGAATTTGAAAGCTTCCTTCTGCTTAGTCAGGGCCTCTTCAAGCATCTTGCTTACTTGTTCGACGCTGATATAAGTGATTCGTAGGGCTGTCCCGTACTAGACGCCGTGTCGTCGGATGCTATAGCCGAGTAGGAGTCTGAACCGGCATCTGACACCTCCTCTTCCAAAGGAAGTCCCTTTTGCATCCTTTGGTAATTCCTTCGCCTATTGGTCCCTGACCGCAATCGAGTCATGCGCTGGGATATTTCGGCAAACTGATCTGGGCTAAAGCGTCGTGTCGATTTGATATTAGCAGACACTTCTAGGAATTCGTCCTCTTGGCGGACAGGCTTCTTCCTACGGAAACGCCTTGGCTTGGTCTCGGACGTTCCGGTGGAAATTCTCTCGAACATCGAAACTCTCCTTGGGGTTTTAGTGCAGCAGCATTCTGACAGCACCGCCTTGATTATATTGGCACACGGACAGTGAGATTTCGTGTCTCGAGCATCTCTCTTTCGAGACTTACCCGCACCCCCAGCTCTATAGTACAACTCATTAGTTTGATAACTGGAGCAACCCATAGAGTGTTGGCATAACTTCCCAGGTATAACACCATCAACATCAGACGAATGTGTTTCCCTCTGGGGATATGATGCTTTATTAGCGCTTTCAAAAGTCGCTCGTTCAAGTCTACGCTTTTGCGAGCGTGAAAACTTAACGGGCTCTTGAACTTCGACCCGCAATCCAATGCGGTCGGTAACAGGGGCTTTCCCTTTGTTATCTTTCTTGGGGGGATTAGCACGACCCCCAGTCTGGTTTGTTGTTTGGGGACCTTTCAACGGTCCCAATCGCTCCTTGACATGTGCTTTACCTCGGTTTTCCGGTAAAGGACCGAGACGACCTTTCAAAGGAACCTTGGATCTAGGAAGACCCACGTTCTCACTTGGCTCCGCCGGAGGGGCAAGGGAAACGGGATCTGGATTTGATGAAGGTTGGACGGCAATTCCGTCCACTTTTGCCTTTGGCGCCGGTTTTGCCTTTGGCACCCACATCTGCTTGTGTTTTGACGGCTTCTTGATCGTCTCTTCTTTCTGCATCTCTTCCGCTTTCTGCAGAAGGACTCGGGCATGCGTAAGCAATGTGCGGTGTTTCTTGATTCGCTCTTCGAGGGTTGAGCGAGTCCTCTTGACACGGACCCATTCATTTGTCTCCGCTTTAGAGGAGGAATTGGTTGTTCGTCGTTGTTGCACCTGGCGCTGTCTGGACTTTAGATCCTCATTGTATCGGATCCCGTCTATCGATTCTGCGGCCTTGGCCAACTGTCGCGCAAGGCGTTGACGCCGTCTTTGGCGCGCCCTCTTCGACAAGGTTGGAACACCTTCAGCAGTTGACTTTCCGGCGGAAGGGAGATCTGGATCTGCAGCTTCGACCACGTTAGACGCCATAGGAGCGTCGCGGGGAGTAGGTGCAATAACGGTGAGGGGATCTCGGATCTTCGATCCTGAGGGCCCGCGAGCACTCTTGGAAGAGGAAGTCTTCCTACGCCTGTTTGGAGAGGCGGATCTGGAGGAGGAGGAAGAGAGGTACTCTTCAAACTTCTGTTGATCGAACTCGTATTCGATCTCTTCGTTCACCCGGATCTTGAAGGCCGGTTGCGTCATGACGGCCTCGGCAGCGAGGCCGTTGGCTCCCACTATGGTCGCCAGTTTGTTTTCGTCGAAAGTTGCCTTCATCATTGATTTCATTAAACTTCAAATGTTACAAATGAATTCAAATAACAAAGAAATAAAGAAAAAGATTACAACTTTCTTGAAAATAAACACAAGATCCGTTCGTCGTCTCTTGCTTGCGTGAGTCTTTAGCCTGTGACGGGGACGTCGATATCCGTGGACTACCTGGCAATCAGATTTGATCCAGAGCTTCGTCGATCCGCGAGGAGATCTAGAAACTTGAAGCGCCTATCTCGATAAAAGCGAGATATTTTCTCTTCTTAGTATTACCACAACGGGATAATACTAAGGATCAGGTACGGGTGATGTAGATCTGACGAAGAA
Organism: Asparagus officinalis; assembly: GCF_001876935.1. Classification (NCBI taxonomy): domain Eukaryota; kingdom Viridiplantae; phylum Streptophyta; class Magnoliopsida; order Asparagales; family Asparagaceae; genus Asparagus; species Asparagus officinalis. Next base: position 10,199,941 of record NC_033796.1, read on the forward strand.
ACTCTCTTGCGTTGAAGTGCTCGATCACTCTTCACTCCGGCAGGGCTTCGCCAATTCTCCAAAATTCCAGATCTCAAAAAAATAAGGCCTAAGGCTTGTATTTATAGGCTTGAGGAGATAACGGAGCGGTTAAAACTGATCAAAAACCGTCAAAAACACGTCCCAAGTGCGAGACAGCTCAGGGTGTCTCGCACCTGTGCGAGACAGTCTGTACCCTCTTCAGTATTTTGGCTCTAATTCTTCCATCCGAACTCGGATTTGAGTGATTCAAGATGTGTTAGAGAGCTAACCAAGATATCTACAACTTTCATGTTTTGAGTTTCTTCAGATTCAAAACGAATCATGGTCAAAACAGCTCTACAAGTTCCGAGACACATTTGGGTGTCTCGGCCAGGTCCGAGACACCTTTGGATGTCTCGGCGCTATTTTGGTCATAATTTCCTCATATGACATCCAAATGATCTGATTCCAGATTTGATGGAAAGCTGACAAAAATATCTATAACTTTCCTGTTTTGCGTTTCTTCAGATTCAAAACGGATCATGGTCAAAATAGCTCCACAAGTTCTGAGACACCTTAGGGTGTCTCGGCCAAGTCCGAGACACCTTTGGGTATCGTGGTGCTATTTTAGTCATAACTTTCTCATATGACATTCAAATGATCTGATTACGGATTTGATGGAAAGCTGACAAAAATATAAACAACTTTTCTGTTTTGAGTTTCTTCATATTCAAAACAGATCATGGTCAAAATAACTTCACAATTTCCGAGACACCTTAGGGTGTCTCGGCCAAGTCCGAGACACCTTTGGGTGTCTCGGCGCTATTTTAGTCATAACTTCCTCATATGACATCCAAATAAACGGATTCCGGATTTCATGGAAATCTGACAAAAATATCTACAACTTTCCTGTTTTGAGTTTCTTCAGATTCAAAACGAATCATGGTTAAAACAGTTTCACAATTTCCGAGACACCTTAGGGTGTCTCGGCCAAGTCCGAGACACCTTTGGGTGTCTTAGCGCTATTTTAGTCATAACTTCCTCATATGACCTCCAAATGACCTGATTCCAGATGCGTTGGAAATTTGACAAAAATATCTATAACTTTTCTGTTTTGAGTTTCTTCAGATTCAAAACGGAGAATGGTCAAAATAGCTCCACAAGTTCCAAGACACCTCGGGTGTCCCAGTTCAGCCTGAGACGTTCCGTTATGCCCGTTTGTTCGTTTTCGCCGTAACTTCTTCATACGAACTCGAATTTGAACGATTCAAAGTGCGTTGGAAAGATGACGAGGAGTTATATAAGCTCCAATGATTAGATCATCTGTTGAATGAATGAGACACGAAGGACATTGTTCCTTTTGTAAACATCGCGGGGCTCCCGATTAGCCCGTACCTTCGTTATTCCAAAATTCTGTTAGCTCATGTAGCTTGTCGATTCACTTCAAGCATTCACCGACATCAATCAAACTCCTGTGAATCGGATAGTAACGTTCATCATCGTTATTTAACACTGAGCTGTTCGTGGAGACCTATAGGTAATTTTTGATGCCTACAACTGTCTCGCAGGGCGAGACAGACTTTTACTGTCTCGTCCACGCGAGACAGTCTTCACTGTCTCGACAGAATTTACTGTCTCGCACGTGAGACAGCTCTCAGAGGCCCAAAACTACTTTGCATAACCGCCAACACGTGGTCACTAACTGTTCAAGAACGTGGGAAACGTTGTGGGCGAGAATCACGTTGATAACTGTCAAAATAACGGAGTTTCAAAACGTGGAAAGGCAGTTACAAGAAACTGTCGGGCAGTTAACGATTTCCGAGACATGGTTTTACTGTCTCGGAAGCTGATTTTCTCCCAGGGGTTATAAATACTCCCCGATATCGATTTTTTAAGGGGAGGGAGCAGAAAACATCGGAGCTGATCAGAGAGTACTTGTTAGAGCAGACAGAGCAGAGTACTGAAGCTTCTGGCAATTCCTTGAGATTCGAGCTTTGACTTGATCTTAAGAAGAACGACTATCTTACTTTGATAAGATATCGTTTTAAATTCTCACTTCGATAAATAAAGGAAGAATCATTAAACCCCTCACGATTCAATCCGAATCTGTGATTTGGTGGTCCACGAGTCAAAGCGCTCCTGGCACAGGCAAAGATCCCACGCAAGCAGTGATCGAAACAACGATCCTGCGTTTGTTTCTAAGAAGTTGTAACTTTCATCTTGTTGTGTAAAAGAAGTTTTATAAAAAGGCTATTTCTTTTGAATTTGTTGTAATCGATCGAAGATATAACAAACAAGCTGGCGACCACAGTGGGAGCTAACGGTCTCGCTGCCGAGACCGTCGTGTCGCAGCTGATCAAGATTCCAGTTGAATCCATGGTCGAATACGAATTCGACCAAACCAAGTTTGAGGAATATCTCTCATCATCCTCTTCAAGATCTTCATTGTCTCGCAAGTACCAGAGGATCTCACAATTGAGGAAGACCTACATACCAAGACAGTGGCACAAAATGAAGACTCTCGCCTGATTGTTGCTAAAGATTTTACTCGCAACACCTCTGCTCACAATGACTCTTATCTAGTTAAAGAGTCATCGAATCAAAGCCTACCGACACTGATGAAGAGGGCTCGTCAAAGACAACGTCAGCGTCGCGCTCGTCAAATAGCTAAGGCCTTAGAACAAACCGACGGGGTTCGTTATCACGCAGACCTAGAGTCGAGGAGGCATCGAGTGGTTCAGTTGTCTCAACAACCAATTACTCATATCTCTGTTAAACTAATGACGGACGAATGAACTTTAGTCAAGAGGGCTCGCTCAACCCTCCAAGAACGTATACAAAAGCGTCGTGCAAACGCTGCTTATGTCCGTGCTCTCTTACAACAAAGACGAGAAAGAAACAAGAAAACGGTGGCTAAAGAACCACCAAAATTTTATAAAATTTGGATCCCGAAGTCTGGACTTAAGCAAAATCAGCATTCGGAGTCCGTTAAGACTCCTTACCCGCAAGGGGGTGGTTCTAAACGTGCGACTCCCGACATAACCTTGGATCGCTCAAAGACAGTAATAAATTGTCCTGAGAATGCCAACAAGGTTTTACACCCCCAGAAGAAGACGCATTCACCAAAAGACATCGTCATACCTGGGAGGTCATACCAACAGACGATAAGATTTTCTAGTAATCATACCGATGAATCATACTATCAAGCTGGGGGTATGAACAAAACTCGAAATAGAACTGTCCGGGAAATGAGCTCTCATTGTTCCTGTGTGCGACTCATTAGAACAATGCTATCAGAATGTGACTGTTTTAAACGAGAAGCCATCCCACAAAGAGTCTCGGTATTCCACTGTCTTTTCACCGAAATGTCGAAGCCTAAGCCGAGACATTTCCGCAAGAGAAAATCAGCTGCCCAAGATAATGAATTCCCTGAAGTCACCATCAACGTGGCTGATAAAAGAAAGTCTAAGCGGCATTCAAGTGACTCAAATCCCGACTTTTCCCCGAAAGGAAAAGTCAATCCAAGAATTGCTCAAAGGATGTCTCGACTCCAATTAGGAACCATCAGACGCAGAGATTACAAGAGAATGCAAGAAGGAATGTCTTCGGAGGATGAATTCTCGGACACTTGTTCTGCAATCGCTTCTGATGATACAACGTCTAGTACGGGACAAACCAGAGAAATACTCACGATCACCTCTGATCAATTTGCTCAAATGCTTCAAGAAGCTCTAGCGAAGCAACGTGAAGAAATTAGAGCTGAGATGAAGACAGAGATGGAGTTAGCTATTCAACAAATGAGAGAATTGCTAACTCAACAACCTCAACCTCCTGAGTCCAGTCAGCGAGCTGAATCCAGCCGCCACACTCAGAATGTTGTAGATGACAGTGATCCAGAAGCGGATGAAGTCATTATGGCTGATACACCTCCAATGACAATAACACTGGGGGTGGTTCAACAGATCCTCCCAATAACAACATTGGGGGTGGTTCAATTTCACCGCTTAATAACACTGGGGGTGGCCCAATTATTTCTGCTCAACATCACTCAGAAAGAGATGAAGATGAGGACAAGAAAATGCAAGATCTTGAAAACAAAGTCAATGCTTTGATGTCGGCCCAAGAAGTGAAGAAGACGGGTATTCTATCATTGTCGTTCCTTAACACTGAGCTATTCGTGGAGACTTATAGGTAATTTTCGATGCCTACAACGGGTATTCTATGTCCCTATCCAAGAGAATGGGATTCAATACCGTACCCGGTAAAATTCAATCTGATTAACTTCACACCGTTCGACGGGAGAAGCTCGCCTACTCAGCACTTGATTTATTTCAAGTCTCATTTGGGCATGATTTCTGGAAACGAGGCTTTAATGGTCCGGTCATTCGTTGGCACCCTTCGTGGGCCCGCCTTCGATTAGTATCGACATCTCAAGCCAGGGAACGTCAATTGCTGGGATAACATGGAAAGTTTGTTCCTCAGCAATTTCTTCGATGATGACACCGAAGTGTCAATCGGAACCCTTTTGGATGAGAAGCAAAAAGATGGAGAGTCAGTCGATAATTTTATCAAACGCTTCCGTAACAAGGCAATGAATTGCAGAGATCCTATTACGGAGGAGTTCATCCTGCAAACATGCCACAATAATCTCTCTATCGATGTCCTGGAAGCCCTGGGGGTCGTACCATCCAAAACTTGGAACTGGGAACGCGACTCCCGATCCAAGGTTTCAAAAGGAGTATTCTTTCGAAGATGATGAAGCTCCAGCCATATTGGAATACCTCATCGCCAATGATAAAATCGAGCTACCGCCCATTAAAGATCAGGAGGGTGCTAAGATGATTACAGATCCAAACTACTGTGCATACCACAGAAGGATTCTTCATCCCACCAATATTTGCTTTGGACTCAAAAATAAGATCCAAGCATTAATTGACTCCGGCGTCATAATGGCGAAACAAGCCAAGTAAAGACGACATCATACTCCGTTGGATACACGAGTATAAACTGTTTCCCCAACTCCATTGGGTACACGAGTATAAACTGTTTCCCCTCACTCCGAAGAGTATACGAGTATAAACTGCTCCTCGATACTCCCACAGATATATGAGTCTAAACTATTTCCTTTCTTTCACGGGAAGTTCCTGAAGAGCGCTATGCATAGTACTCTTAAGGATAACCCGATCATGCAGCTGAATATAATGATAAACCCAGTTTCATAAGGAAAGCCGGGGGTGGATGGTTCATGTAACGGGAAGTTCTCGGAAGAATGCTCTATGTAATTTTCTTAGGGATCACCCGATCATTACAAACAAAGTGATAAACACTACATCCCCACGATGATTTTCGAATATTCTTTTGCTGAGATGAGATTCGATCACTTCTTTAGATCAATCTTCCCTCATAAAATTCACATTTGGTCAAACCTTTAAACAAGTTAGGACCAAAACCAAAATCCTCTCTCGATTCCTTCCATGAGCGAGAGATCCACTTAAATTGAACGATCAAACCGTTAAACAGTTAGGATCGTCTCAAAATTCCCATTTGGTCAAACCTTTAAACAGTTAGGACCAAAGCCAAAATCCCCTCTCGATTCCTTCAATGAACGAGAGGTTCATAAATCAAGCGATCAAACCTTCCTACAGTTAGGATCGTCTCAAAACTCATATTTTGGTCAAACCTTTAAACAGTTAGGACCAAATCCAAAATCCTTTCTCGATTCCCTCCATGAACGAGAGGTCCACAAATTGAACGGTCAAACCTTTAAACAGTTAGGATCGTCTCAAACCCCCTATTTGGTCAAACCTTTAAACAGTTAGGACCAAAACCAAAATGCCCTCTCGATTCCTTCCATGAACAAGAGGTCCACAAATTGAACGATCAAACATTTAAACAGTTAGGATCGTCTCAAAACTCCCACTTGGTCAAACCTTACTGTAGTTAGGACCACAACCAAAATCTCTTCTCGATTCATTCCACGAACGAGAGGTCCATTTTTAAATTGAATAGTCAAACCTTATGACAGTTAGGATTATTCAAACCAGTCCAGATTCTTTAAGTGGAGATCCCACTTTGAGTTTCCTTTGCACCTAGAAGATAGAATATAAAATTCTTCCTCTCCAATTTCGGGTTCATCTCTACCAACAAACAAGAGACCAGGAGATAGAATATAAAATTCTTAATCAAACCTTATGACAGTTAGGGTTATTCAAACCAACCTATTTTCTCTAAGTGGAGATTCCACTGTGAGTTTCCTTTTCATCAGGAGATAGAATATAAAATTCTCCCTCTCCGATTCTGGGTTCATCTCTACCAACAAAAAAGAGACTGGAGATAGGATATAAAATTCTTTCTCTCCAGGATTGGGTTCATCTCTACCAACAAACAAGAGACCAGGAGATAGAATATAAAATTCTTCCTCTCCATCATCTGGGTTTATCTCTACCAACAAAAAAGAGACCAGGAGATAGAATATAAAATTCTTCCTCTCCGGATTTTGGGTTCATCTCTACCAACAAAAAAAGAGACTGGAGATAGGATATAAAATTCTTTCTCTCCAGGATTGGGTTCATCTCTACCAACAAACAAGAGACCAGGAGATAGAATATAAAATTCTTCCTCTCCATCATCTGGGTTTATCTCTACCAACAAAAAAGAGACCAGGAGATAGAATATAAAATTCTTCCTCTCCGGATTTTGGGTTTATCTCTACCAACAAAAAAAAGAGACCGTGAATACTCCAATAGGTACACGAGTCTAAACTGTTTTCCTACCCTCAACAGGAAGTTTCTGGAGAATACTACTCAGAATATTCTTAAGAATAACCTGAATACTCCAATAGGTACACGAGTCTAAAACTGTTTCCCTACCCTCAATAGGAAGTTTCTGGAGAATATCACTCAAAATATTCTTAAGAATAACCTGGCTACCTCCCAACGGGTATACGAGGTTAAACTATTTCCCGAGAACTCCAAAAATACATGAGTATAAACTGTGTTCCTATGAAGATTGATACAGTGATTAACAATGCGGTATCAATTTGATGACAAAAGCTGAATTCACAAGTACAAATTCCAGTTTTAATTCAAGATCCCGACAACGGTCAAGCGATGAACGCCATGCCGAAAGAATCTTAGCTATTCTACAAAGCACTGAATAGACTGAGAGACAAAGAGATCAAGTATTGAAGCCATCATAAGTAAGACCTATCTTATCCAAAGCATCCCAGAACTCCTCTATAAAAGAATGAGTCTGGAATACTTTGGAGGGGGTATCTGTAGGCGTCAAAAAATGCTGAAAGATATCCAAATACAGCTCAAGAGGAAATCATCCAAAAAGGCAGAAAAAACACAAGTCTTGACTGTCTCGCCGTGCGAGACAGACTTGTGTCTCCCCCACGCGAGACAGTCTTCACTGTCTCGCCCCCGCGAGACAGAATTTACTGTCTCGCACGTGAGACAACTCTCAGAGGTCCAAAACTACTTTGCATAACCGCCAACACATGGTCACTAACTGTTCAAGAACGTGGGAAACGTCGTGGGCAAGAATCACGTGGATAACTGCCAAAATAACGGAGTTTGAAACGTGGGAAGGCAGTTAAAACGAAAACTGCCAGAAATGTAGACAGTATTTTACTGTCTCGCTGGGCGAGACAGCAAATTTACTGTCTCGCTGGGCGAGACAGCAAACACTGTCTCGGCCAGCGAGACAGCAAACACTGTCTCGCCATACTGATTTCTATGATTGCTGAGTTTTTGTAGTTACAGACCCTTGAGGCTATAAATACCCCCCTAGGGTCACTTCTGACGAGGATCGAGCATTTGTTAGAGCATTCCAGAGCAGAGAGAGAGCAGATTTGAGTTCTTTTCTTGCAACGCCTTGAAATTAAGCTTCGACTTGATTTTAAGAAGAACGACTATCTTACTTCGATAAGATATCGTTTCAATTTCTACTTCGATAACGAAGTTAGAATCATAAGCCCCCTCTTCACGATCTGTGAATCGGCGGTCCACGAACCAAAGCGTTCCCGGCACAGGCAAAGTCCCACGAAAACGAGAATTGATAGACGATTTTCGTGTTTGTTTCTCAAGAGTTGTAATTTTTGTTTTGTTGTGTAGAAAAAGTCTTATAAAAAGATTATTCTTTCGAATTTGTTGTAATCGAACAAAGTTATAATGAATTCCACAGCAGCGACTTTTGAACCAAACAAGCTAGCGACCACAGTGGGAGCCAGCGGTCTCGCTGCCGAGACCGCGGTGTCGCAACCGATCAAGATCATCATCAATGAAGAGATCGAATACGAATTCGATCAGGCGAAGTTTGAGGAGTATTTATCATCCTCATCCGCGAAATCTTCCTCGTCTCGCAAATATAGGAAGATTTCGAAAACTTTCAAGTCTGCAATGCCCAAAGAGGCCGCAGGTGAAGGTTCCTACTCAATTGCTGCTAAGGAACCCATCTGCAACATACCTGCTCCAAACGCCTCCACATCCCTTAAGGAGTCGATGACGAATAGCTCGCCGGTGCTGACGAAGAGGGCTCGTCAGAGACAGCGTCAGCGCCGTGCTCGACAACTGGCTAAGGCCATGCAACAAACCGACGGGGTCCATTACTATGCGGACCTAGAGTCGAGGAAACAGAAAGCGGTTCAATTGCCCCAACGGCAAAATAATTGTATTTCTGCAAAACTTACGACGGAGGAGTGGACTCTCGTCAAAAGGGCCCGTTCAACCCTCAAGGAACGGATACAAAGGCGTAAGGCGAAGGCTGCCCAAACTCGCGCTCTTCGTCAACAAGCGCAAGGAACCAAGAAAGAGACAGTGTCTGAAAAGTCACCGAAGAATCGTAAAGTCTGGATGCCAAAGACACCACAAGCATCTGTTCCGGGCCCGTCTACTGCAACACCAGTAGAACCCTGGGTTAGCCCAGATTTGTCCAAGTTCAAGATAACAATGGCAGATCGCCTTGGTCCTTCAGTTGATGATCGAGGCAGTCGAGTGGTAAAATTTAGGAGTTTGTAGAGGAGGTTAGTGGTTCAAATCCTAGACAAAACATATGTATTTAGAGGTCTTTGATTAGGCATTGGGCCTCTTGGGCTTTTTGAATTCTATAATTATTTTTAATTTTGTTTCTTTCTATAAATTCTATAATTATTTTATCATTTTAATTTCTATAATTTTTTATATTTGTAAATTACATAATTACAATTTTCACTTTGTCTTATTAAATAATAAAAAAAAATTTAAAATTTTTAAAAACAAAGAAAACCCGTGCCAGCCTGGGCCCGAGCTCGACCCAGGGCAACCAGGCCCGGGTCCGGACTCCGTTTTTGTAAAACCCTAAAAATTTAAATATTTTATGACAAATAATAATAAATATGTTATATGGTGATAAACATCATATTTTAATGTTTGAGTATGATAGGAATTGACTTGAGATCAACTCAATGTATATTTGTGAATATACGAGTGCAAATGCATATGTGGTGAAATGACTAGTTAAGAGTTTATATATTTTACACACTGATATATTTAGAATCTGAAAAAACTCTAAAGACCAAAGTTGTAGATCTTTTCGATAGCTTTCCAACAAATCTTAAATCATCTAATTCCAAAGGTCGGATGAGAAAATTATAGCCAAAATACATAACTTATATATGCACGATATACTGTAGCATATTTTGGCGTGTGTGTATATAATACTGTAGCAATTAGCGTAGTTAAGTGGAAGTGTAGCAGGTTAAGAAACACTGTAGCATACAAACGGAGATTAATGTAGCTACTGTAGATTTATTTTTACAGTTTCTGCTTTCGATGTCTTTTTCGTCATTTTCTGGGCGTGAGCGACGTTGCGCGGCGGTGTGGGATGACGAGCTTCTCTTTAGCTTAATTTAGGGATGATTTGTACTTTCAGAAGCTAAATATTATCCTCTTCATTTTTTTTCTCCTCTTAAAAAGAAAGAAGAGGAGAAACCGAGAAACCTGATACTCAGTTCCCACTTCCAAAAAAGAAAAAAAAACGACCCATCTTCTCTTCCAAAGTGATCTCTGACCAAGAGCTCAACTCCCAAACCCAATACTGTGAACGTGGCTTTGTGGAGGGGACACGTGAGTGTAATCACGTGAAGCCAGCGAAAAAAAAAAAGCCAGCGGACAATAGCATCTAGCCCATGCGGAAACCCATAGGCCCACCCGTTTGTCCTTTATATAAAACCATTTTTTCTAGGGTTTCGTGAATGAGGGGGCTGATTTTTGAGCAGTTGGAGGCGTGTGAGAGCAAAAGAAGAGAGCGGCTGTGAGCAAGGCTTCGGTTTCTCTCCTGCAGCTACAGTGCAAGGCATCGGGAGAAGGCAGAGGACCGGATCTTGAGGTGTAGCGGCTGATTTGTGCAATTGAGAGAAAGTGCAGTCCTTTTTTTTGTTTCTTTTAAGAGAGATTTTGTAAGAGGGATTTGAGAGTTTGTTTGAGAGGGTTTAGATTGTGAGATTGTAAACCCTAGTTGTATTCTCTCCCTCTATTAGTAGATCTCCCCCCTCCTTGCCCCGTGGACGTAGGCTATTTGCCGAACTACGTAAAAGTTGTGTTCTTGTCGTGATTTGTAATAGCTTGTAGGATCCCTCGACAGGTCAGTCCTAGAACTGATGAGAGGAAGAGCCGATATCTCACTTGGTTGAGATATCCGCTTCAGATTCTTGTTTCCTTGGTGAGACGGGAATTCTTATCGATCTAATCTCTCTTGTTGTGCTAGATCTCCCCCTCCTTGCCCCGTGGACGTAGGCAGTTTGCCGAACCACGTAAAAATTGTGTTCTTGCCGTGATTTGTAATAGCTTGTAGGATTCGCTGAAGGATTCCTATTTGAAGATTAGATCGACAACATGGGAGAAACAAGCACATCGGGATCGTCTCTTTCAAAGGCGATACAAAGTCTGAGCATCAATAATACAAAAATTGATGTTCCGAAGTTCGACGGCAAGATCAATTTCGGTTTGTGGAGGTGTCAGGTGATGGACGCCTTGGATGCATAAAATTTGGAGGAGACTCTTGAGTTACAAGAGAAACCCGCTGATATGGAGGACAAGGTTTGGAAGAAAATGAATAGTAGGGCTTGTGGAGTTATTCGGTCATGCTTGACGCCGGATCTTATTTATGACGTAATGAACGAGACGTCGGCGAAGAGAATGTGGGAAACACTCAATGAGAAGTATCTGACGAAGAGCATTGAGAATCGGCTTCACTTGAAAAAGAGGTTTTACCAATTCAAGATGAAGAGGGGAGTTTCCATTCGGGAGCATGTTAACAACTTCACGAAGCTAATTTCGGATATGGCCAATGTAGATATCATGGTTGAGGATGAAGACAAGGCGATGCTACTATTGTGTTCGTTGCCGGAGGATGATTTTGGTACGTTTGTTCTCACTATGATAAATGGAAGAACTACGGTTAGCTACAAGGAGGTGACCTCAGCTTTGGTGAATTATGAGTTGAGGAAGAGTGATGGCGAACCCTCCGAGAAGGCATCGGGAGATGCATTAGCAGTTCGAGGCCGTGGTCCAAACCGTCGTCCAGGTGATCGCTCAAGATCGAAGTCAAGAGGTGGCCATAGAAATATTGGTAGGAATCAATGTCGCTTTTGCAAAGAAGAAGGACATTGGAAGAACGACTGCCCAAAGTTGAAAGACAAAGCTGGGAAGAATAAAGGGAAAGCTGTACAAGCTTCGAAAGTGAATGTTGTCAAGGCTAGTGACGACAATTCAGATACAGATTCTTCAGGCTATTCCTGCTCTGCACTACCGTCAGTTTGTTACGCTGACTCTACAGAGTGGATGATGGATTCTGGTGCTACATACCATATTTGCCCTAGGAGGGATTGGTTCTCCAGCTTTGAGGAGTTGGAAAGAGGGGATGTCGTGCTCATGGGTAATGATCACGTATGCCCTATTGGTGGTATTGGTACAGTACGGATCCGGATGTGTGACGGGGTGACTCGGGAGCTGAAGGAAGTGAGATTCGTTCCTCAATTGACGAAGAATATCATTTCGCTTGGAACTTTGGAGGCAGCTGGCTATAAGGTGATCTTGGAGAATGCAACTCTGAAGGTCACAAAGGGGTCCATGGTGGTGATGCGAGGTGTCAGGGAAAACAAACTTTACTACTTGAAGGGCAAGACAGTAAAAGGGGGTTTGGCAGCTTCGATTACCACAGAGGAAGATACTACCAGATTATGGCACATGAGATTGGGACACACTGGTGATAAGTCCCTGCAGGTATTGGCGAAGCAGGGGCTATTGAAGGGTGCGAAGACCTGCAAGATGGAGCTGTGCGAACATTGCATACTTGGGAAGAAGACAAGAGTGAAATTCGGCACCGCTATTCACAATACCCAAGGTATATTGGACTATATTCACACAGATGTTTGGGGCCCTTCCAAGCACACATCACTTGGTGGGGCCAACTATTTTGTCACTTTCATTGATGACTATTCCAGGAGGAATTGGGTATACCCGATGAAGCATAAACATCAGGTCCTGGATATTTTTGTGGAGTGGAAGAAGAAAATGGAGCTGCAGACAGGTAGAAAGGTAAAAACTCTTCGTTCAGACAATGGAGGAGAGTATAAGAGTGATCCGTTTCTGCAGTTTTACCGGGATCACGGCATTAGACGACACTTCACAGTACGTGAGACACCGCAACAGAACGGGGTGGCTGAAAGGTTGAACCGTACCTTACTGGAGAAGGTGCGATGTATGATGACACAAAGTGGATTGTCAAGATCCTTTTGGGCCGAAGCGTTGGTTTATGCGAGCCATCTCGTGAATAGGTTGCCGTGCACTGCGATACAGGGGAAGACTCCGTTGGAGCGTTGGTCTGGTTCGGTAGCTAGTGACTATGAGTCGCTTCGGATATTTGGGTGTCCAGCTTATTACCATGTCAGTGATGGTAAATTGAATCCGAGGGCGAGGAAAGCAGTCTTTGTGGGATTTAAAGATGGAGTTAAAGGCTTCAAGTTATGGGATCCACAAGACAAGAAGATAGTTATTAGCAGGGATGCCACATTTGACGAGGCGTACATGATGAAACCTCAAGTTCCTCAGCAGGTGGAGGAAGACCAGACAGTTAGGATATCGCAGCAGGTGGAGGATGATGCATTGTATCCATTGAGGCTCCTACAGAGGTAACACTGGAAGGAGATGGGATGACAGCCGGGCATTTAGAGGATACAGTGGATGTTGGGACTCAGGAACAGGGTCATGTTCATGAGTCCATTGCAGCTAATAGACCAAGAAGAAATATTCGTCGGCCAGCTAGATATAACGATGTCATGGTTGCATATGCTTTATCAGCAGAAGTCATTGATGATTTGGTTCCTTCTACATTCAAGGAAGCAGAGTCAAGCTCTGATTCGAATAGGTGGAGGGAAGCCATGGAGGAAGAGATGCAGTCTCTTCATAAGAACGACACTTGGGAACTTACAAAGCTACCGAAAGGTAAGAAGGCTATTGGATGCAAGTGGGTATATGCAAAGAAAGAGGGATCCTCTATTGGGGAAATTAGATTCAAAGCCAGATTGGTTGCCAAGGGATATGCACAGCTAGAGGGCGTTGATTACAATGAGGTATTTTCACCTGTTGTGAAGCATTCGTCGATTCGTATTTTATTGGCATTGGTGGCACAGCTGGATTTGGATTTGGTCCAAATGGATGTGAAAACAGCCTTTCTACATGGAGATTTAGAAGAGGAGATCTACATGACACAACCTATGGGGTTCAAAGCTGCAGGAAAGGAAGAATTGGTATGCAAGCTGAAGAAGTCTCTTTACGGATTGAAGCAATCGCCGCGACAATGGTACAAGAGATTCGACGGCTTTATGATTGGCCGAGGGTACACGAGGAGCCCATATGACCCGTGTGTTTACATGCACAAGCTACAGAATGGTGAGTATATCTATTTGCTATTATATGTTGACGATATGCTCATAGCTTCCAGGAATACTTCAGCTATTAGAAAGTTGAAAAAGGAACTGTCATCCGAATTTGAGATGAAGGATCTTGGAGAAGCAAAGAAGATATTGGGTATGGAGATCGAGAGAGACAGGGTGAAGGATCATGTTGTTGTTGATGTACTCACAAATTACTTCTTCGGTTTCATCAATCTCTGCAATGATATTGGTCAGAAAATTATCATCATCCGAAGATGAAGATGATGATAAATATGATGGACCTCCAACATCGAAATTCATTTTTGGAGTAAGAAAAGAATGACTGAGGTATGCAAAAATAGAGAATAATAATTTTAACACAACAACGAATAATTGTGTGGATGTACCTAATCTAGTATGCTATTTATAAAACTTTGCAGCTGACCTGATTTCAAATTTTGATTCCCACCGACAACGTTGGATAATGTGTAAAGCTGACCTAATTTTAAATTTTGATTCCCACCGACAACGTTGGATAATGTGTAAAGCTGACCTGATTTCAAATTTTGATTCCCACCGACAACGTTGGATAATGTGTAAAGCTGACCTGATTTCAAATTTTGATTCCCACCGACAACGTTGGATAATGTGTAAAGCTGATCAGTTTGTACAAAACGATTCAATTTCAAATGTTGACCACCGACAAATTCAAATTCAAACAAAAAAAACAAATTTGGATTGGCTATAAATAACATTCACGGTTTCTACTTCAAACCACCCAATTCGAAGTATTTCTTCAAAGTATTTCTAATCTCCAAACCAACCGCTTTTTACAAAAGAAAACCAAATTCAAATTCAAACAAAAAAACAAATTTGGATTGGCTATAAATAACATTCACGGTTTCTACTTCAAACCACCCAATTCGAAGTATTTCTTCAAAGTATTTCTAATCTCCAAACCAACCGCTTTTTACAAAAGAAAAAATGTCGGTTCGATCATCTGGATACACTGTTACTGAAGATGTGCTCCTTTGTCAAGTATTCTTGGATATTTCTCAAGACCCTATTATCGGTAGAAACCAGTCTCGAGATGCATTTTGGTCTCGTGTGGAGGACAGATACAATGAACTTCGAGACCAAAATTCTGATGTGCGTACGAGCCGATCAATTCGTTCTCGAATGGAAATCATAAGTAATGAAGTAAGGAAATTGAATGCGTGCTTGAGACAAGTAGAGAATCTGAATCCAAGTGGTGCTTCAGATGAAGATATTGTAAGTATTCTATTAATTATCGTCTGAATTTTATTATTATTGTTGAAATACATAACTTGATGTTCACTATAATTTGCAGTTAGTTCGAGTAAAGATGTTATTTATGCAAGAACCAAAGTACAAAAAACACCGAGGTGGAGAATTGTGAACGTGGCTTTGTGGAGGGGACACGTGAGTGTAATCACGTGAAGCCAGCGAAAAAAAAAAAGCCAGCGGACAATAGCATCTAGCCCATGCGGAAACCCATAGGCCCACCCGTTTGTCCTTTATATAAAACCATTTTTTCTAGGGTTTCGTGAATGAGGGGGCTGATTTTTGAGCAGTTGGAGGCGTGTGAGAGCAAAAGAAGAGAGCGGCTGTGAGCAAGGCTTCGGTTTCTCTCCTGCAGCTACAGTGCAAGGCATCGGGAGAAGGCAGAGGACCGGATCTTGAGGTGTAGCGGCTGATTTGTGCAATTGAGAGAAAGTGCAGTCCTTTTTTTTGTTTCTTTTAAGAGAGATTTTGTAAGAGGGATTTGAGAGTTTGTTTGAGAGGGTTTAGATTGTGAGATTGTAAACCCTAGTTGTATTCTCTCCCTCTATTAGTAGATCTCCCCCCTCCTTGCCCCGTGGACGTAGGCTATTTGCCGAACCACGTAAAAGTTGTGTTCTTGTCGTGATTTGTAATAGCTTGTAGGATCTGAGGGTTTAGATTGAGTGATTGTAAACCCTAGTTGTATTATCTTTCCCTCTAATAGTAGATCTCCCCCTCCTTGCCCCGTGGACGTAGGCTATTTGCCGAACCACGTAAAAAGTTGTGTTCTTGTCGTGATTTGTAATAGCTTGTAGGATCCCTCGACAGGTCAGTCCTAGAACTGATGAGAGGAAGAGCCGATATCTCACTTGGTTGAGATATTCGCTTCAGATTCTTGTTTCCTTGGTGAGACGAGAATTCTTATCGATCTAATCTCTCTTGTTGTGCTGCCGAAGTGCTGCCGAAATTTCCGCTGCGCACAACAAATACCAACTTCCAAACTCTCCACAACAGCCCCATCTTCCTCTTCTCTTCCTCCTGTAGTTTCTAAATTGTTCTTGTGACATTGAAGAAGAAGAAACATGGGACTTTTCCCTGTGTCATTTGTGAAGAGGAAGCAAGGGATAGCGTTGCAGCGATGAGGGATCTTGCACGAACGTTTGGTTGGGATTATCATCGACACCAAGGCAAGATTACCCTCATTCAAACCTTCCCTATAACTTAGTTAAATTTATGAGAAGTTAAAATGAGACTTTATCATGCTTAAGCCTAATTGTTGTGTTAAAATAAGTTAGACTTTTGAGGATAATTTTTAATCCATTGTTAGAATTGAAAATATTATTTCATTACTGTTGGAATTAATTTGGTGATTTTGATCATATGGGTTAAAAATTATTTTCATTGTTAATTTATTAGTCATGTTAAATCATGTTGAAATCCTAGAGGAATAACCAATTTAATTTTTATGTTGATTAACGATGTATAATTTCTAGGTTTGTGATTTCCTAAATAATGTAAACATATTAAATGAAAGTTATTTTTGTTCTTTGTGTAGATTTCATCATGTATAATAAATCATGTGGATAGCTTATATGTATTTTCGAAGAAAAATTAATTTGTTATGATGTTAACCCTAATTAGATTAATCTTAAGAGTTATTTTATTTCTGAAATATTATTTGCTAAGTGGTAATTAAGCTGTGAATTTGTTGTATGACTTATGAGGATAAAAATCAATGAGTTTACATGAGTAAATAAATGTATAATTGAATATAGATAAACACATATGAATATACGGTGATATATGCACATGTATAAAGTTTAACTGAAAATTTGAGACAGCAAATGAACTCTAAATTGAACTAAACTAGTGTCAAATGAAAGATATATGAATCTAGTTTCTAAAACAGAAAACCAATCTTAAAAAGAGTTTGTATAGAAAAAGATATAGTCTTTTTATTAATGACACATCCTGCAGAAAAAACTGCTGCACGTGTATGAAGTTCAACAGAAAACTGGGCATAGCAAATGAACTCCAAATTTAACCAAACCAGTGTTAAATGAAAGATATATGAATCTAGTTTTCAAAACAGGAAATAATTCCTAAAAACAGTTTGGTCTTTTTATTAATGACACGTTCTTGCATAGTCACCATCTCATGGTTTATTAGTAGGGACTCCACAGTAGTCTTATATTTCATTCAGTCTTTTGAGTTTGTACTCATATTGTTAAGGTAGTTTGCCTTAGTACGATTTCTAGTTGATTCATGTTATTTCAGACATATCATGTTATTTCAGACTCCAGATGTCTTTCAGTTGTACTTCAGTTTAGTTTATTTTGAGACATGATTTCATTTATGAGATATATTTTTCTGCATCATGTCTATAGTATCTTTTTCCCTTATTTGCATGTTTTGTACATTCACTTATATTTGTTTCCACTAGAGGATATTGTTGTGATTGGTGAAACATGTTATTGCACAGTGGAGGTGCATGGCAGGTTTGACATCTCTGTGTTCACCTTGGACTGCAGCCAAGTGTGAAAACATGGACGTCACAGTTTTTTTCCCGGCCCGGGCCCGGTTTTCCATGCCGTGCTGGCCCGGATGGACAGGCCTACGTCTACTTAAAATGGGCTTGATTGTTGTATTTTATATTACATTTTCCTAGGTCATAATTTATTTGTTATGTTTTGCCTGAGTTACTTAAAAAAAAAAGTTTCCTATACTGAGTTATTCTCTTGCCAAATACTACTTCTCAAAGAACATAGCTAAATCCCGATACTTTAAGCATAACGTTCTAAAAGGCTAAATATCAGAAAATCCCCCTTAAGTTAGGGGTTATTAGAAAATTCTATTTTGACTTTAAGATTTTATTAGAAAACCCCCTAACAGGCTAAATATTAGAAAACTATAATTTTTACGTGGATGTCTAAAACTATGCTGGGGTATGTGTTTGCCTATGAAAATTACGGTTAACCTTATTTGGTTATAAAAGTGGTGTTAGAACTTCACGAGATACAATATTCTTCACATGACTGTAGAACGCATGGCCATCTACTTGCTTATATATATGGCTACCAAAAGAAATCGATTCATCCAGAGAAAAGACAAATTAGAAACGAAGTGGAAGTATAATGTACGCCAAACGCTTAATTAAAATAAATTCAACTCGAATACAATCTTAATCATCACACAAATCACACGAATTTCTTAAAAATCATAATATATCTCACGCTGCTTTAGACACGAACAAGGACACACGCATTGCATAATATGTAATACTCCATCACTATTAAAGGAGACTTAATTAATTATCACGGCTTCACAAAGATGAAGAGCTTCTGGCCCATTTGGCAGTGTTTGCCGTGGGCCTTGCCGCAAATGTACCACTTCCTCCCTGGTGACGTCAGCTTTATGACGTCGTATCCGCTCGTCAGAGCCTCGGTCGCCTGAGGCACCTTGCAATAATTGAATTCCGGCCCGCTCACCTTGTAGACGTTGTGATATCCGCGTGGGTACTTGAACACTGTAATTATATTATGTAATAGGAACATTAATACAATCAAGAAAGAAAGATACTTTAGCTAAGATTATCTACTTACTGTAGTATATAATTTCAAATATCTAGACATAAGTTTTTTGTGTCATCACATTACAAAAACAAAAGAAAACTGTATCCTAGAGGAGCTGTTTAGCAACTGTCCACTAACCACATTAGTGGAACTAGGTTAGTGGAATTAAACTAAAGAAGGGCTAAAATTCTGCTTGGAAAATTTTGAACCAGATTGGACCATAAACTAGGATGGGTTCTGAACCAAGAGAAAGTGGTACAAAACCAAACTGGTTTATGCCAAGAACAATTTAAGAGGGACCTGCCAAACTAAAATAAAGTATTATATATCATCACCAAACAAGTTAAAAATTACAAATCTCAAGAAAATGTTCATACCGAGAGAGTCTCCAACCCTAAAGTCTCTTCCACGAGCCCAAGCAGCATAATCAAAATTGAACTTCCACCCAAAAGCATCACCAACAAAATGATGTATAGGGTGTCGGCCAACTGGTGGTTTTGGTGGCATATATGGTTTAGGTTTGACATAGATGAACAATTTTTGGCCCATCATGCAATGTTTTCCATAGGCTTTGCCACAAATGTACCACTTTCTTCCCGGAGTTGTGAGGGTTATAACGTCGTAGCCGGCGTCCATGGCTCCATTGAGTTGTGGAACTTTGCATTTGTTGAAGTCATAGCCATCTACTTTATAGACATTGTGATACCCCTTTGGATACTTGAAAACTACAACATCAAAATTTAATTGCGAGATTAGTATTATATGAAGATGCCTGATGTAACTGCTTATTGCTCTTGTTCTTCTTCGTTTTTTTAGTCACATATTATAGACGGTGTTATTTTTCTACTAATTTTTAAATTCCTATATGAATATCATGAAGTTACAGTTCTTGAAAACATCTAATTAAAAACTAACTGAAAAACACTTACTCAGAGGTTGTATGTGTTAATAAGGTAGTTACACATCCATACCGTAGGCGTAAAAAATTACAAAAAAATAAATTAAAAAAAAATCCGCATTTATGGTCTTACGTAGAACTCATTACCGTTCAACTTGTTTCCTAGCACTTATCACCCTACAACTTTTTTTTTGGGTGGGGTGGGGTGGGGGAATGCTATCTACGCCGTATCCTCCTCAAAAATGCCAAACTCTAGAAGTGATAAATGCTAATAAACTGAGTTTATAATAAGGAAAAGTTTTACTAGATATATGATAACATAAGCATATGACCATTTGTGAAAGTCGTAGAGTTTGATGAAAATATATGTACCGAGTTTGTCTCCGACGTAAAAGTGACGACCCTTGGCCCAAGCCGCATAGTCGAAGTTAAGGGCCCAACCGTAGTGATCACCTACAAAATGCGTCGTTGTTGCTCGAGCCAAAGATGGAAGAGTAACAAAGGCCAAAACAATGGCGGAAATGAATTGAGCAAGAGCCATAGATTAATGTTGCCCCCTCTCCCTTTACTTATTAATTAGCTAGCTATATTCTTGTAGAAGAATATTGAGTGCATGTTTCATGTAGTCGGAGTCTGCATTTATAGGCTTATTATCCTTATGAGCAATGCCACTAAGAATTAATGTTGGCCGGCGATATGCCATAAAAAATTAATAACAACAAGATGCGGGTGGTAACGGTAAGGATCGGAAAGGGTTTTGAATGACGACTTGGACTCCAATAATTGGGGTAAAAAAAATAATCCTAAATAGGAATCCATTGTAGAATCCTAGGGGAAAAACCCTATGAGAAAGGAGAACGCGGAAATTGTTTAGTACAGATCTTAAAGATGCTAATTGTGATGATAAAGTCTAACTTCACTAATAAACATCACCTCAGAACCAACCGTATGCGAGAAAGAGGTTCTGCTCCACACAATCAGGGGTGCAGTTACAAAATTGCCATCATTTTAATCACTTGACGGAGCAGATATGCCTCTCGCTTGCACTCGATTCTAACCAAAACCGAACTTTCAATAATACATTATTAATGATTTCACTAGTAGTGTAGACTGATTGTTGTTTTAGAATTGATAATTAGACATGATACAACCTTCTTCCTCGTATGATTTCTATAGAGTCATATGTAGGATTTTTTTTAACCCCTAAATCATGCCAAACCAATAAAAAAAGATGGATCCAACCAGTTGCGATACATATCTTTGAAAAAATAATTTGAAGTTAGATGATTACGGACCACCGATTTTAAGATTTAAATTAGGACATATATCCAATTCTCCTTGCTCTTTATATGATTTGATGTGGAAGGGTTGTTGTGCGCGAAAGCCACCAATCGTTGTGCTTCGAGAAACCAAACACAAACGTCGAGAGAGAAAGCCAAATAATGCAAAACAACGGCACAAACACAAACAACCAATTTTTACGTAGTTCGGCAAGTTTCCTACGTCCATGGGACAAGAAGGGGATGATGTTTTTGTTGCGCGCAGCGGAAATTTCGGCAGCACTTCGGCAGCACAACAAGAGAGTCAGATCGCAATAAGAATTCTTGTTTCTCAAAGGGAACAAGAATCTGAAGCCTATATCCTATCAAAGTAGGATATTAGCTCTTCCTCTCGTCAGCTCTAGGACTGCGCGTCGAGGGACCCTAAAAGCTATTACAAATCACACAAAAGCAGTACAACCAATTTTAACGTGGTTCGGCAAATTGCCTACGTCCACGGGGCAAGGAGGGGGGAGATCTACTAATAGAGGGAGAGAATACAACTAGGGTTTACAATCACTCTCAAACTAAACCCTCAAACAAGCTCTCAAATCCCTCATACAAAACTCTCTCAAAAGGAGATACACAAGAAAACCCTAAAAGAAAAGCCTCTTCTTTTCTTTTCAACTGTAGCCGCCAAAAAACCAAAAGGATCTCCTCTGTCAAGAGAACAAAACCAAACCGAACTCCCGCAGCCGCACAATCAATTAACCTCCTTCTCTTGCACACCACCCTAGATAAGTACAATGTTGATATATATAGTCTATAGCAGATTCGGGTGGGCCTGTCTATTTCCGAGGTTCATGCGGAAAATCTCTTCACGCGGAAACGTCCAGCCATCACGTGGGTGGGGTCCACGTCCGTTCACATTCATGCGGAAAATCTCTTCACGCGGAAACGTCCAGCCATCACGTGGGTGGGGTCCACGTCCGTTCACAATTCTCCACCTCGGTGAAGTTTTCCCAAAACTGAACCGACACCAAAGCAACCAAATGTCCCACTTGTTGTGTCCAGTACGGACTCAATCCACAACAAGTCGAGAACCAATTAATCTCACCAACAAAGCTCTTAAACTCTCAAACAAAACCCTAACCAATACCTCCAGAAAATATCTATTTTCTGTGCTCCAAATATCCCCACAGCAGCTCTCCTGAAACCCTAAAACGTGGTTGCTATTTATATCAAACAATAATCCCAAACAGAATAGGAAACCACAATCAGACCCAAACTCGACTGGCGGTAAATAAAGAAAAGAATCAAATGGTGGAAAAGAAACTGTCTTCTATAGCTGAAGAATAGAACTCCTAACCACACGAGGAAAGCAAGATCTCCAACAGCAACTTCAAATCCTATCTCCACTGAAGCCTAGAACTCCAAGAACTAAGCTTTCACGAAGAATCTTCCTCCACCTAATACCAAAACCCTAGATCTGAAATCTAAGCTCTGATACCAATTGTCGCGCACCTATGCGGAAGCGTGCTCACTCACCAAACAAGTCGTAAGCACGGGAGAAGAATAACCAATCACACATGAGCACAATCCAAAACTGAAATACGACAGATCAATCACAAATATAGTGATATACATCGTTCAGTAATTTGCCTACGTCCACAGGGAGAGGATGGGGAGATTCCACTAAATCAAGGAGAGTATAAAAGGGTTACAATCTCGCAAAACTCACAAACTAACCCTCAACCAAAGCTCTCAATTTGCTCATAATATCTCTCTCACACAATGCTCAAAAAGTCTCTCTAATCTCTGATTACAACTCTCCTCTTTTTGATGATCCTAGTATCTTCTAAGGCGTTCCATATATATAGAAAACCTAAAACCAAAACAGACTAGGAATTCTAAAACTAAAAAACTAATTAGGAATCCAATAACCTATTACCAAAACAGATTAAGAATCATGTTACCAAAATAGATTAGGAATCCTAATAACCTATTACCAAAACAGATTAGGAACCTGCTATCCAACACCAATAATGATTGATACCAACCATCGATGATCGCGTTTAAACATCGATGGCTTGGATGCGTTTGGGCAGATTTTTAGATTCAATCTTTGCTGTTTGATCACAGATATATCCTAGTTCAATACTAATTATAAGACTTTTTTCCAATGTAATCAAGGTCTATTTAAGGATGGATTGGAGAACATATTAATAATAAGAAAAAGAGAGGATATTTGCACAAGCTTTTTTGAGATCAAATTCTAGGGTTGGAGAGAGATTGTAAGTGGGAATTTGTTTCCCTAAGCCTCATTCAACTTCTTCTCGTCGTGCTCAACATCAAAAGATTATTTTAGTTTGAAGAATGATTTGTTTTAAGAGGGTTGTAAAATCTTTTCAATAATGTTTTAATTATTTTTTAGGGTTAGTTTTGTATTTTAAAGTTGCGAGTATGACAACATACTTAAGCCTGGGTAATTGCTCAAGCCACAGTAATTGAGTGTGGCTAGTTAGAACTAGGGTTTTTGGTAATTGCTCAAGCCACAGTAATTGAGTGTGGCTAGTTAGAACTAGGGTTTTTTCTGGTCACTGATAGGCGTTAGGTTTCTCGATTGGTTTCGGGTCGATTACATAGTCCTGTTTGTTAAACCTACTAAAACTGGTTATGATTTAGAGATAACTCATGTCATAATAAGGAAGGCCCTTCGCGAGAAGGAAGAGTGGACGTATGATTTTGATCCGAACCACTATGAAAATCTCGTGCGTTCTTCTGTTGGTTACTCTTAGTTTTTTTTTTATTGTTGCATATTATGTGTCTATCCGAAAAATTT
>NC_033796.1:10223720-10240590 GCF_001876935.1 Asparagus officinalis
ACCCCTATTTAAAAATATATTAAGTTATGAAGAAGACTTAGCTTAAAGATATAAGAATTCTCTATATACAACAATTAGGGTATAAGAACTCTGGAATTTATTATTCTGGCGTCGTACTAAGATCAATTCTTAATAATAAAAATACACTAACAAGTAATCGATTATGTATGGCCGTATGGGTAATAAAAGACAACAATAAATACCTAATCCCAGGTTTTAAAAACTGCTTATGTTAGAACATCAAAGACAATGATAATACTTTGAAGGCGGCCACTTGGAATATGCTACATTCTGTTCTTTAAATATTAACCAGGGTTAATTATGTTAGAAATGATTTTTGACAAATAGGCCTTCAGAGAGAGAGAGAGAGAGAGAACTAATTTTTGACAAATAGATCGGCCTTCAGAGGTTATAGGAATCAAAACTCAAGGGGTCTATCTGCAATAGAGCGATGTACCAAAGGGTCTATTCACAATCAACCCTGCTAACTGTAGTATTTGGCAATTAACAGCCACTAGCGGCCCCGTTTGACATATAACAAACAAAGAAACAAGTTTGAATCTAGAAGTGGGTCAGGGAAAAGAATTAGTCTAAAAGATATTTGTGATAATTTGTTGATCTTTCTATGGAAACTCAATGATTGACCATCACCTTAGTGAAATTAACATAGGTAATTAATAATACGTCACGCATCGTGTTCTTATGCCCTTAAACCTATGATCTTGTGACCAAGTCACACAGATACTTTTTTTTTTGGTGGATTAGTGGACTTCGATTCATGACTGTAGAGAGAGAGATATATATTTTTTATGGCATATCGCCGGCCAACACTAATTCCAAGTGACATTGCTCATATAATGATAAACCTATAAATAGAGACCCCGACTTCATGAAACATGCACTCAACTTTCTTCTACAATAATATACCTAGCTAATTCAAAACTAGAGAGAGAGAGAGAGCGCGCACTACAACATCAATGGCTCTTTCTCCGTTCATTGCAGCCATTGTTGTGGTCTTTGCTGCTCTTCCATCGTTGGCTCGAGCAACGACGCATTATGTGGGTGATCACTATGGTTGGAACCTCAACTTCGACTACGCAGCTTGGGCTAAGGGTCGTCACTTCTATGTCGGAGACAAACTTGGTACATATATTTTTATCAAACTAGCTCATACAGCTTCCATCTAGCGGTCATATGCTTATGTTATAATATATCTAGTAAAAGTTTACCTTATAATTAACTCGGTTTATTAGCATTTATATATCCTTCTAGAGTTTGACATCTTTAGGAGGATATGGTGTAGATAGCGCGCTTTCCCACCACAAGTTACATGGTGGTAAGTGCTAGCAAATGAGTTGAGCTGTGATAAGTTCTCCTTAAGACCATAAATGTGGCTTTTTATTTTTATTTATTTATTTATTATTTTGTAATTTATCACCCCTATAAGGTGTAACTACAGTTAGTTCTTAGTTAGATGAACTATAACTTCGTGATATTCATACAGAAATTTAAAAACTAACTGAAAAACAACATTGTCATGAAAACTAGACGTAATATGTGATTAAAAGAAATACAACATGAGCTATAAGCAGCTACATCAGGCATCTTCATATAACACTAATCCTATAGTTAAATTTTTATATTGTAGTTTTCAAGTATCCAAAGGGATATCACAACGTCTATAAAGTGGATGGCTATGACTTCAACAAATGCAAAGTTCCACCACTCAACGAAGCCATGGACACCGGTTATGACATCATAACCCTCACAACTCCAGGAAGAAAGTGGTACATTTGTGGCAAAGCTTATGGAAAACATTGCATGATGGGCCAAAAGTTGTTCATCTATGTCAAGCCTGAACCATATATGCCACCAAAACCACCTGTTGGTCGACACCCTGTGCATCATTTCGTTGGTGATGCTTTTGGGTGGAAGCTCACTTTCGATTATGCTGCTTGGGCTCGTGGAAGAGACTTTAGGGTTGGAGACTCTCTCGGTATAAACATTTTCTTGATTTGTAATTTTTAACTTGTTTGGTGATGATAATACTTTATTTTAGCTTGGCAGGTCCCTCTTAAAATGTTCGTGGCATAAACCAGTTTAGTTTTGTACCACTTTCTCTTGGTTCAGAACCATTCTAGTTTAAGGTCCAATCTGGTTCAAATTTTGCCAAACAAAATTTTAGCCTTTCGTTAGTTTAAATCCACTAACCTAGTTCCACTAATGTGGTTAGTGGACAGTTGCTAAACAGCTCCTCTAGGATACAGTTTTCTTTTGTTTTTGTAATGTGATGTCACAAAAAACTCATGTCTAGATATTTGAAATTATATACTACAGTAAGTAAATAATCTTAGCAAAAGTATATTTTTCTTTCTTGATTGTATTAACGTTCCTATTACATGATATAAGTACAGTGTTCAAGTACCCACGCGGATATCACAACGTCTACAAGGTGAGCGGGCCGGAATTCAATTATTGCAAGGTACCTCAGGCGACCGAGGCTCTGACGAGCGGATACGACGTCATAAAGCTGACGTCACCAGGGAGGAAGTGGTACATCTGCGGCAAGGCCCACGGCAAACATTGCCAAATGGGCCAGAAGCTCTTCATCTTTGTGAAGCCGTGATAATTAATTAATTAATTCTCGATCTTTAATTTAATAGCACTGAAGATGATACGTTATGGAATAAGTTAGTGAGTATGTACGTGATTAATTTGATTGGTGTCTGGTGTGGTGTGAGATTTCATGGTTTTTAATAGATTCATGTCAGTTGTGTGATGAATATATAAAGAGTCTACGCGAGTTGAATTAAGTGTTTGGTATAATTGTAATCTTCCTCTTTTCCAAACTTTGTTTTTTTTTTCTGAATGAATCAATTTCTTTATATATATAGTAGGCGTATGCACAAACAAGTAAGTAGCCGTGCATCTACGGTCAGGCGAAGAATAGTATGTTATGAAGGGATTTGGATTCTCTCCACTACAAAAAAAGTAGTGGAGAGACCACTGCTTTTAATCTCAATCGTTGATTATTTAGTAGGCGGTTATGATACAATCTAAATCTAACACTTACCATACCCCCGTGTATTACACTCATTCCTAATTTGCACTAAAAGAAAAAATCACAACCATTAACTACATAATCAATGGCCGTGATTATGTAGTGGTCCCTCCACTGTTTTTTTTTATAGTGGAGAGGATCTGAATCCGTTATGAAGTTATCCAAATTGAAAGATGTGTTATAAGAAGGCCTAATATCAAAAGATTATCAGATAACCCCCATAACCTTCAAAATACTAGAACACCCCTCTTGTTATGACAAATTCCCCAGTATAAACTAATATCAATCACACGAGAGTACGAAAAATATCAGCAATACATAAACACAACGATATACGTGGTTCGGCTTGTAGCGTACGTCCATGGGCGAAGCAGGAGAAAAACTTTACTAATTATGAGGAATACAATGTGGAATATTTCAATCTCTCAATTCCAAATAACACCCTAAAATACTAATACAACTCTTAACTAAAAGAAAAAAAAGAGAATAATATCAAATAGGCTTCACAAAATAACCCTCTCTTCTTGACTGGTGCTCTGAAGATTGCTGATAATTATTAGCTTGAAAGACTGTTCTTATATAGCCTCGAAGATCCTAGCTCCTTGCTGTCTAAGGAATAAGAGTTCTAATAGGAATAGAAGTCCACATGTCCTAAAACCCAACAAGAGTCCAAGTAAAAATAAACCTCTAATATGATTGGTTGTGCAAAGTCTAATGTAAGTAGAACTCTTGATCAAAACAAACCAAGCAAAAAAAGAACTCCCAAAGCAATATAGATTTGAGTATTTGAGGCAACCTATAACAAATCTCCACCTTGACTCAAATGCGTAGAATATTCCTTACTCCAAAATAAGCTAACTTACTCCACATTCTCCATAGCCCCGCAGGGCATCTAAGTGTGGTACGTATCGATCAAGTCCAAGCCCGGCTTGAACTTTCTAATTGAAAGAGGCCTCATCAACAAATCGACTGAATTGTCCGCATGACGACCATAAATATTAGTGAAGTCATCATCTTAAGTAGCTTCTGAATAGCTGAAGGATACAAAATTGTCAACAGATAATGCATAAGCTACCGTATCTTCATATCTTCGCGGTGGTCAGATATCTCGTCTAGACTGATCTCTAGCAATAGTGTATTCCTACTCTTCCTACAGATGCTAAGGTATTTAATCTACTTAAACGTGATCTAGCTGCTGAACTCCCGTAGTCTTATCCTGCTAAAGAGCTGAATCACGATTTTCTAACTCCACCTTATATCCTGTAGTGCGCACCTTATCAACAACTAAAACCGATAACTGTTTCTGATGGAACATAGCTGATTCATCAAAAATAACATCATGGCTAATAATAATTTTAGGAGACTTTGGATCTGGACACAAAAACCTAAAGCCCTTAACACCCGATATATAACCTAGGACTATGCACTTTTTCGCTCGCGGCTCAAGTTTTCCTTGACTAACATGCACACATGCAGGGCAACCAAATATTCTAAGATTAGAATAATCTGCAGGTTTATCGGACCAAACTTTCTCTAGAGTTTTACAACTAATAATAGTAGATTTTAACTGTAGGCGTCAAAAAATTACCTATAGGTTCCTGCACGCAGCTCGAGATAAAAAAAGGCGATGAATATCGATGTCTGAGTCAAAGAGGATTATTCAATGCTAAGGAGAAAGTAAAGGAATACACGAAGCAATGAAGCAACAACAAGATTTAGAATGCATGATTCGAGAAGAAAATAGAAGCGCGAGTATGAAGAACTAAAATTTTGACCATGATGCAATTCGAATCCAAAAAATCTCAAAAGACAAAGTTGTAGGTCTTTTTGTCATCTTTCCAAAGCAACTTGAATCACATCATTCTGAGGTCGTATGAAAGAATTAGAGCCAAAATACTAAAGGCAGTACAAACTGTCTCGCACATATGCGAGACACCCCGAACTATCTCGTACAATAAGGTGTCTCACACATATATGAGACAACCCCCGAACTGTTTCACACATGTGCCAAATAGACAGGGTTGTTTCACACAGAATGAAGCCCCTAGACTCATTTTCGACGGTTTTTGATCAGTTTTGAGAGTTCCGGAGCCTCCCTAACTACATTAAGGCTATCCTTGAACATGAGAGAGCTATTATTAACTAAAGATAAGGCTAAATCATGAATTCTTATCTAAAAACAGGGCATCCGAAGCCTATAAATACACCCCTAGGGCCTCTATACATTGGGAATCTGATTTTTTCAAAGCTTGGAGGCGAGTTGCTGACCCTGTGAGAGGAGACCCACGAATTTTAGATCTAAAGGTGAGATCTTGGTGAGTTATTCAGCATAAAGAGGAAGAGTTCGATAGATCTACAGCCATTGCATCAGTTTCCTTAAGATCATACTGTCATTGTGATCTTAAGAAGAGTACTTATCTCACATCATTGAGAATTTACTTCAATTCTTGTTTCCTCAATGAAACGAGATCAATCGGATCTGATACTCGGCGGTCCATGGATCAAAGAGTCCTCGGCACATGCAAAGATCCCACGCAAGCAGCGATCGATAAATGATCATGCGTGTGTTTCTAGGAAGTCTTCATTTATTTTTATTCGTGTAAGAAAAGTCTTATAAAAAGGCTCCTTCTTTCGAATCTTGTAAATCGATAAATGATTGTAATGAATTCCACAATGAAAAGGATTTCCGACGCAAACAGTGACCGATTCACTAAGCAACAAGCCGTATTTGTTGTTTCTGCCTAGTATTCCTTGCCTTAACCTGCATTGAACATCATACAACGAGTTTTCTCTAATAGAGTTTTGTTCATACATGTTTTGGTGTAAAGTTGGTTCTTTCATTAGTGGACTCATTACAACTTCAGTCGTTATAATGAACTTAATAAAAATAAAATAAAAGATTATAACTCTCTTAAAACACACACACACTACAACAAATTGCACTTTTCCCGACGCTTATTCCTGACGCATGGTTAAAAACGTCGCAAAAAATTATGTTTTTCCCGACGCTTTTAGTTAGCGTCGGCAAAAAATATATATTTCCCGACGTTTATAATTAGCGTCGCTAAAAGTGTATATTTTTAGCGACGTTTTAACTTAGCGTCGGTAAAAGTTATGGATTTCCCGACGTTTTTTCATTTTCGTCGGCAAAAGTATAGCTTTTTAGCGACGTTTTAGGATTAGCGTCACTAATAGTGTGCATTTATCGCGACGTATTAGGCTAACGTTGCTAAAAGTATTCTTTTCTCAACGTTCCTCCTTGACGTCGCTAATAAAGGTTACATTTTTTACGACGCTTTCTTTATTTATCAGCGTCGCCAAACCACCCCCCAAATTTCCACACTCGTACAAAGGAGGGAAAATCCCCCCCATTTATTTCCACGAAGCTAAAAAACCCCCACCCCCGTTCTCTCTCTCATCAGAAAATTCCCCCCATTTATTTTCTCTGATCTGAAGTTCGCCGCCTTCGTCGAAGCTCACCGCCGCCATCGTCGGAGATCGCCGCCTCCGTCGGAGTTCGCTGCCTCCGTCGAAGTTCATCGCCGCCTTCGTCGAAGTTCACCGCCGCCTCCGTCGGATCTCGCCGCCTCTCCTCCTCCTCCTCCTGCTCAACTTCCTACTCCTCCCTCTAGTCCTCTTCCTACTCCCGACACCGACAGCGGACAGCCGAGTTTGAGTCCCGCTTCTCTCACCGCTAGCCACCTGGCCCACCCCCGCAGTCCGCAGCCCGCTCCCAGGACCCAGCCTCCCACAATCCCACTCCTAGACTCCCACAGCAGGCCCAGCGGCCTCATCTCCGGTGGAAAAGTCTACGGCATCGCCGGTACTCGATTCTTAGAGTTTCTCTAA
Source organism: Asparagus officinalis (assembly GCF_001876935.1). Classification (NCBI taxonomy): domain Eukaryota; kingdom Viridiplantae; phylum Streptophyta; class Magnoliopsida; order Asparagales; family Asparagaceae; genus Asparagus; species Asparagus officinalis. Next base: position 10,230,631 of record NC_033796.1, read on the forward strand.
TTTTTTTAATTGACGAAATATTGACGAATTTGGTGATGTTTGTGGTTTTTTGTTAGGTTGTATTAAGTTTCTGGAGTCTTATTATTTGATTCTTGTAACCAAGATGAAGTATATTTTGAGCAGACAATTTTTTGAATGGTTAATGGTCAGATTCTCTTAACTGAACAACTCCTAATTTCAACTAATAAGCAATATATTTATCACATTTTTATTATCTTTAGCATTCCATGAATATGTAGTGAAATATTTTTATGATTATTTGGTAAGATTGGCTGTAATGTAATTGTTGTGGTTCAAATTTACAATGTTTTCTGTTATTCGTGAATAAATCCTAAGAAATATTCTAGTTATAGTTCAAATCTTTGATAGTGCAAATTACTGTAATTTAAACATATGGATAATTCATAATTTTAGGTTCTGTTGTTCGAAAGGTTATCGATATGTATATATAGCCCAGGCGTGTACACCACACAGTTTATCCTAATTATGTTTCTTGCTTTTAGAGTAGTATCATTGTAGGCTGTCTAAAAATCACAATGGATAGCTGAGTCTCCATCGAACACTGATGATGGAAGTTACAATCTGACGACTTCCAGAAGGCTACAATTCGAAGATTTTCACATGTCAAAGAGTTAAAGCAAAGATTACAAAATGACAGTCTTGACAGAAAGGGATTACAAATCAACGATCTCTTTAAACCAAGACGTGGAAGTCCTCCCCGCGTACCATCATCAAGACACTACACCGATTCAATCACCTACGCCGCTATAAACACGAATGCAGCTTCTTATGTGAGATGATTGATCTTGATGGCTACGACAACAACACGACTAATATTATATTAGCAACCATTAGAGGTGCTGATGAGCAGTGTAATGATATTCGACACACTCAGTGGAGATCATGACCTGCAGTTGATAGAGCGTTATTGAGATGCCTCAATTGTTTTCGAATACGACCAATACATACAGATATGAAATTCACTAATTCTTACTTTTCATCCCCTTCCTTTATTTGAAGGAAAGAAAACTCACCTTCGATATAACTTTTAGAACGTCATTTTACCTAATAATATGTTAGAAAATATTGAATATAAAACTTTAATTAATTTTGCAGCTCAAATGGTAAGAAGAATGAGATAAAATCTATTATGAGTTGTATCATTTAGGTCTCATCTAATATTTCGCTTTGGGCCCCAAAATTCCTAGGTACGGCCCTGAGTTCATCGCCGCCTTCGTCGAAGTTCACCGATTCGGATCGTCAACGAGAAGCAAACTCGACGCAAGCATTCGAGGGAGGCATCTCATCGCTACCGTGAAGAACCCAGAATTAAACAAAGGGGAGAATCCAGATCATTCTCTTCTCTTTTGTAACTAGGAATCCAAATTGTAATCGAGAGTTGAGAGAGTTGTAATCATTCTTTTTCTAAGCAGTTAGAGAGAATAAAATCAAACGCAATTCTTTCCTTATATTCTTTTTATTACAAAATTTCCCACAAACAAAAGATGGCGACTCCGCTGGGGACTAGCTTCTCTGACGAAGAGGTGGTGGCGCAATCCGACGTTCACCTCACTGGAACAACCGTGGAAACCTTGGTCGTGGAATTTGACCAAGCCAAATACGAGGAGGCTCTCTCTTCCGGATCACTCAGTCCTAAGGCTAGGCGAGATGCTTGTAAGAGCTCTAAAAAGGTCTTAACTGCTGTTGAGACGCCAAAGAAAGCCCTCTCCTTTGGCCAAAGCCTCAAGCTTGCTCTGCAAGCCGAGGATTCCACGCCTATGTCGACACATCGTGTACTTGGTTGTAAAAGGCCTATGACAGAGGAAAGCACAATCAACGCCGATGACGCTGCTGTTAAGGCTTTGAAACAAGCCAAGAAAAACGCCGCTCGGCGACGAAGAAGGTCTATCCGACGATCACACCTCCGAGAAAATCAATCCCAAGACCAACGCAAGGATTGCGTTTCCAAAGATCTGCACAAGCATTGCGTCCATACTCCAGAACGCATACTTCGAGGTAATGAATCTAATTACAAACCTCGGGTGATTCAACTTAAACGCGACCCTCAGTGGTGCGTTGTCCAATCAAAACACAGCCCTGTCAAGGGAAAACAAGCACCTCAAGAGTGCGTCCAAACAAAACAAGACCCTAAAGGGTCTGTTCCTTCAACTAAACGCAGGCCAAGGCCTAGTGTTTATAAATCAAAACGCGACCCTCGTACCTCGATTCCCGAATGCGATAGGGTCCGTCAAGTTCAACAAGAACCAATTTCGCCCATCCAAGGACAGGGGGTTTCATCCTCGATGAAGAATTGTCCTCGGGTCTCTGATTTGCGAGAGTTACTCTCCAGAGAAAAACCAATGCAACGAGCAGCTCATTCATGTCATTGTGAGCGGCTCATTTCAACAGTCCTCTCCGAATGTCGTTGTTGTAGGCCTGAGCCTCGCAGGTCTGTATTCGACAGACTGTCTGACGTCGCAAGACCTACCAAACGACGACGTCATAAGAAGAAAGTTTCTGAAGCTGAATACCCTCAGGTTACCATCAACATGACCAGCAGAGGAAAAGCCCCGTGTCCCAGTTCCAATGAATCAGAAAGAAGCCATTCCCCGACCATTCGAGAAATTTGTGATGAGTTCGAAGGGGTATATCGACATACTCGGTCACGGACTGGAGCTATCCGCCCGGTTAATTACCAAAGGTTAGCCCAAGGGATTACGACAAGTGATGAACATTCGGCAATAGCTGAATCTCAATCTTCAAGCTCTATCGGAGCACAGAAGGTTTCTGTTTACATGACGGGAAATCCTGAAGACATAGCCAAAAGAGTTGATGAACATCACGTCATGCTCCAGGCACAACAGGAAACCCTTCTCCAGATGAAGGATATGTTGGCCCAACTTCTGGCTGAAAAAGGCCAAAGACCTGAGTCTTCTCGGAGGACTACGTCAAAAGGAAAGCAGAAGGCGCACGAATACTCAGATCGTGAGACTCACAACTTGGATTCTTCTTCTGACAATGAGAAGGAGATGGAAAAAGAACTGTATCCTCAGTCAACCAAAGTAGACGAGCTAGAAGCCCGCCTTAACGCAATGGCCAACAGGAGCGAGCTTCGCGAGGAAGGAGTGATACGACCCTACCCTGCAGAATGGGATACGGCTCCCTACCCACCAAAGTTTAAGGCTCCAACGCTACAACCTTTCGACGGTACAGGATCACCAAATCAGCATATCTACTACTTCAAGTCTCAAACAGGAGATGTGGTAGCCAATGATGCCATCCTGACGCGCTTGTTCATCGGTACTCTCAAAGGAGTAGCCTTTGAATGGTTTATGAAACTGCCTGCTGGATCTATCCAGAAATGGGTAGATCTGGAAAGGCTTTTCTTGGCCAGATTCTTCGAAAATGACACAGAAGTCTCGGTCCCTACCCTTCTGGCCACAAAGCAAAAGAAGGGAGAATCTATTAAGGCTTACGTAGAGAGGTTCCGTAGCATGGCATTGCGATGCCCATCAGGTATGACTCAATCAACTCTAGTTGAAACTTGCAGGCACAACCTGCAGACTCAGCTCCTCGCTCAGATGGGAGTAGCAGAATGTCGCTCCTGGAGACAACTAGTTTCGCAAGGAGAACAAGCTGAAGAAATTGTCGCCCGGATCAAAGCTGAAGAAGAGCCACAACCCAAACCGCAGCAACAACGCAATCAGAACAATGCCCAGCGGTCTAAGGGAAAAGAGACTCTAGCAGCTGACTACACGCAAGTACCACCGCCCACTAAGCAAGGCAAGACGCCCAATCAACAAAGAGCACCCAAGCAGTATTCGTTCAAAGAAGAGCATGTGGACACTCTGTTCCAACTACTTCGGAAGAACAATAAATTGCAGCTCCCTGAAATCAGAAAACCAGATGAAGCAGGGAAGGTAGATGACCCCAATTACTGTCGCTATCACAGGTTCTTGGGACATCCTACCAGAAAATGCTATGTGTTCAAGGACATCTTGCAAAATCTGGTGAATGCTAATGTACTTACTCTAAAGCCGGAGCAGAAGACTGTATCCACTAACCTGATTGCGGTCCAGTTTGGTGACTTTCCCCCTGTAGCTACAGCAGATGGGGTCATTCTCATCCATAAAGGGGAGATGCACCTGAAAAACACCGACTTACACAATCAGAAGGACAGGGGGTTGGTACCCCTCACAACCTCCCAAGGAGAAATCATGTGGGTCCATCCTGATCTAGTGGGTGACCAACATTGGACGAATGCCTCGTCTAAGAAGAAGGGGAGCAAGGCTAAGTCTTCCAACATGATTAGCCCCTCTGTTACTGAGAACGATGACCACCTCAAAACCCTTACAGATTCGGAAGAGGAGAGGATTGTCCTGGCAGCATACCCGGGGGATAACCCTGGTACTCGGTCTGGAAAGACTTACTTAAAAGACTACGGCCAGAATGTTCAAGAAGTCGAAGAACAGCCCCAAGACACTGGGGGTTCTGTCCCGAAGAAACCAGTTGATAAGGGGAAACAAAAAGAACTCCGTTTCAACAGAAATCTCCACCCAGAACATGGGGAGTCCAGCACTCCCTTCCAATTCAATGTTATGGCACAGTTGGCCAACATACCGGTCAGAATCACTCTATACGAGCTCCTGAAGTTGTCCAAAACTACCAAAAAAGCCCTGATCGAAGCCTTAAAGAACACCGAGAGCTTCATCACCCAAGTCACTCCAATTCCTGAAACTTCTGAAGATCAAACTTGTCGGCAATGTCTGCAAATTGCAAGGAGTTTGCCCTGTATATCGTTTACTCAAGAAGACATGCAGGTTAAACATGAACACGACAGGCCTTTGTACTATACGGGGTATATCGGATCTTCCGAAATCAGTCGTGTCCAGGTTGACCCGGGCTCCGCACTCAGCATCATGCCCTATAGGGTCATGCAGGTCTTAGGGATTCCCATGCATCGGCTGCACACCACCCAGACTACTATCTTCGGGTTCAATGCAAATAGCACCCGACCCCTGAGAAAGATCAAACTCAGATGTCAGATCGGAGATCTTAAGTCTGAAGTAGCATGCTACATCATAGACGCGGACACGTCCTACAATCTTTTGCTGGGGCGACCATGGATACATGCAAACCGCATTGTCCCATCTACTTTGCATCAGGTTATGAAGTACGCCAATGACGAGAACCCTGATTGCGGAAAAATATCCTTTCCGAGGGGTAGAAAACTTTCACACCGACTCTGTTTTCTACTTGGAATCTCAGGAGAAAGAAGATGTTGACAGTGGCAATGAAGCTGATGTCGAGCCAGATCCGCAAGGGAATTGTCCATGGGAGTTAAACTTTGATGTAATTGGTTCAGTCGAGAACAATAATAATGTACCGAGTGAGGGCGAATGGTGCATTAATGAAGATTTTATTTTGGCGTACTTGTCTGATGAATCCTTTAAAGTTGGACAAATAGTAAATGATCGTGATGCAGGTACCCACTCATGGCACGCATTGTGCACAGAGGCATGTCTAACAATGCCAATCAAGTCATCCTTCGCTTCCGATGAAGAAGTGGAAGACGCACAAAAGGCTTTCTACAAAGTCCCGTCCAAAAGGAAGGGGAAGAAGCCGATCCAGTTCGGTAGAGTCAAACCCGAACAACTTAAGCGAGGAAGTTCAGAGTAAGATGACGGAGTTCCTCAGTTTCATTATCACGAACCCAATTCCATCCAATTGATGAAACGAATGGGGTATAATTTTAATGAAAAACAGGGTCTGAACTTCGGGAAAGGCAGACGAACCCCAGTCCGAATGTCTCTAGCCCCTGAAGGAAAACCTCAAGATTATTACCACAAAACCAGAAGTGGTTTAGGTTATGTCACAACTCCCTCCGCCTCAGAAGATGAAATCAGTAACTATCTGGGCCAAAATCATTCATCCAGAATATCTTCCTGTGAATCTGACGTCAGTGTTGGACCCTTCTTTAAGAGTCTGACTGTAAACATGACTTCAACCAGTCATCCGGATGAAGACGCAGGGGGTGATGAAGAATTAATCGAATTCACCGACGATCCTTGGATCAAACGCCTCAACATCTTATGGGACATGTGTTTTGAACAACGCGAACCACCCACTGAAGATAAAGTGATCCAGATCAACATAGGAGACGAATCCAACCCCAAACCTATCTTTATCGCGGAAGACTTATCATCATCCGAAAAAGAGAATCTTATATCTCTCATCCGAGAGTATATAGATGTCTTCGCCTGGAATTATGAGGATATGCCCGGCCTTGACCCAAAGGTCGCTATGCATCGTCTCAACATCGATCCGGATGTAAAACCCGTTAAACAACAACAACGCAGGTTTCGTCCAGAGATCATGGAATCAATCGAGTCAGAAGTTAAAAAGCTTATAGACTCAGGTTTTGTCAGGGAAGAACAACACCCAGACTGGGTAGCCAACATTGTTCCAGTTCCCAAGAAAAACGGTAAGGTCCGGATATGCATTGATTTCCGCGATCTTAACGCAGCTTGTCCAAAAGACGAGTTTCCTCTTCCTATTACTGATGTCATGATCGACAACACTTGCGGATACGAAAGGATGTCTTTTATGGACGGATTCTCTGGGTATAATCAAATCAAGATGCACCCAGATGACGAAAAGCATACTGCCTTTAGAACACCACTGGGGGTGTATTGCTACACAGTGATGCCCTTCGGCCTGAAAAATGCAGGTGCAACTTATCAACGTGCAATGAACACGATCTTTCACGAACATCTACGAAAGAAGATCGAGTGCTACGTTGATGACATAGCAGTAAAGAGTCAATGTAAAGACGATCATCTTGCAGATCTGAAGACAATGTTCGAAATCATGCGAGCACATCAGCTGAAGATGAACCCGACAAAATCGTTCCTCGGAGTTTCAAGTGGAAAATTCCTGGGATTTATCGTTACTTCCAAGGGAATTTCTCTTGATCCAGAGAAAGTGCGTGCCATCCAAGACATGCCACCTCCAAAGAATCTCAAAGAGCTCAGAGGTTTGCAAGGCAGACTGGCCTACATTCGAAGGTTCATATCAAATCTTTCAGGGCGTTGCCAACCTTTCTCTAAACTCATGAAGAAAGGAATATCCTTTGTTTGGGATGGAGAATGTCAAAAAGCATTCGAGGAGATTAAGAGATATCTCACTCAACCGCCTGTTCTCGTGGCTCCAATATCAGGGAAACCATTCCTGTTGTATGTAAGAGCCATGGAACACTCTCTTGGTGCTTTGTTAGCACAGAATAACGATCAAGGGCAGGAGCAGGCCATCTACTATTTAAGCAGGACTATGATGGGAGCCGAACACCGGTACAATCCAGTCGAAAAAGAATGTCTCGCCTTGGTATTCGCAGTTCAGAAGATGCGACATTACCTAGTTGGACAGACAATTCATGTCATTTCTAAGGTGAATCCCTTAAGAGTTCTGATGACCAAACCATCATCTCTAAATTGCCGGCTTGCAAAATGGGCCATCCTCCTGTCACAATATGATATGCAATTCATGCCGCAAAAGGCAGTCAAGGGTCAAGCATTGGCAGACTTCTTAGCCGATCATCCAGTGACGGGAACATCAAAGTTGTATGAAGAATTGCCAGATGAAGTTGCTGAAACTTGCGTTACTCAAGAAACCACGCAGGTGTGGAAGTTGTTCTTCGACGGGGCATCCAGAGCGAATCCTCATGGAGCAATTACTGCAGGAGTGGGGGTAGTGCTCGTCTCCCCGAATGGTCACATAATACCAAGAGGATTTTCCCTAATCAAACCCTGCACCAACAATGTAGCCGAATATAATGCCCTATTATTAGGAATGCAATTTGCTGAGGGACTTAATGTTCAGCGCCTTGAAGCTTACGGTGACTCCCAGCTCATCGTCAATCAAATCCGGGGGGAATATGAAGTACGCCATGAAGACTTGATCCCGTACTACTTCGCAGTGCTAGAGCAAGCTAAGAAGTTCGAGGGCTTCTTTATTGAGTACATCCCGCGAGCTCAGAATGCTTATGCAGATGCATTAGCCTCTTTAGCAACCTCATTAGCATTACCCCCAGGGGCTGAGACTACTATCTCAGTTGCAGGACGCGAATTATGCTGTTTCAGGATTCCTACAGAGGAAAGCTCAGAGGAGACATCAATAAGAGAAGTCTGTACAACCTCGATGGAATTAGAAGCTAGAGATTGGCGATTCCCGTACATCGATTATGCTATATACGGAATTTTGCCCGATGACCACAAGGAAGCGGCCACTATCAAACGGAAGGCCCTCCAATTCTATTACGATGCAGTTTCTCAAACCCTGTATCGTAGATCACATGATGGAATTTTGCTTCGATGTCTCTCCCGGAAGGAGGCAAAAGAAGCTCTTAAGGAAGCTCATGACGGAATGTGCGGAGCTCATCAGCCTGGAGCTAAGTTAGGCGATCGTCTTCGACGAATTGGTTATTATTGGCCGAAGATGTTCGCAGACGCGGTGGACTACGCCAGACATTGCCACGAATGTCAAATTCATGGCGATTTTATCCATCAAGCGCCAAGTAATTTGCATCCTACATCTGCAACTTGGCCATTTGAAATGTGGGGCATGGATATCGTGGGACCAATTTCTCCTCCGACTTCCAAAGGACACCGGTTCATTCTGGCCGTGACCGACTATTTCTCCAAATGGGCGGAGGCAATCCCGCTAAAAGAAGTCAAGACAAAGAACGTGATCAAGTTCATTAAACATCATGTCGTATATCGCTGGCAAATGGTCTCGCAGAGGCTTTTAACAAAACTATCGTGAAGCTCCTCAAAAAGTTCGTTTCTAAGAGCCGACGAGATTGGGACGAAAGACTCGGTGAATGTTTGTGGGCCTACCGCACAACAGTCAGGACCCCTACAAGAGCCACACCATTTTCTTTGGTATATGGCTGCGAGGCCATACTGCCATTAGAAATTCAAATTCCTTCTTTAAGAGTCGCCATCGCAACCGGACTAACAGAAGAAGAGAAACACGAGCGGCGTTTGCAAGAACTAGAAGCTTACCGGACTAACAGAGGAAGAGAAGCACGAGCGACGTTTGCAAGAACTTGAAGCTTTAGATGACAAACGACTTCAGGCTCAACAACAGATTGAATTATATCAAGCCCGCATCTCTAAAGCCTACAACAAAAAGGTCAGAAAGCGGATTTTTAAGAAAGGCGATTTAGTTCTGGCTAATCGACGACCCATGGTAATGACTCATAAAACCAAAGGGAAGTTTAATCCCAAATGGGAAGGACCCTTTGTCGTGGAGACAGTCTATTCCAACGGAGCTTATCGTCTCATCAACAAGAAAGGCGACAGACTTATGATGCCAATTAATGGAAAATTTCTCAAGCAATATTACCCGTAAGCTACAAGTTTCTTGAGCTTAGCTGGGGGTTGCTCATCAAATGTTTGTCTGAACAAATAAGTTCTCCTACTTTGTATGTCGTCAAGTTAACACTACACCTCTGACGATTTAAAATTCATTTTAATAAAAGAATTTTCCAAAGTCTTTCAAATAGCTATCAGCGTAATCTGTTTTGAGAAAAGACCCCAATTTTGACTACGTTCAATACTTTTGAACGCAAGTCCTAAGGTTGTGTTCAAAACATGTCTACAGCTGCGTTTCAAGTACTACAGCCGCAGAACCTGACGTTGTGTTCGCACCAATGAACGCACAGTGTGGTCATTTCAACTTCCAGAAATTACCCCAAACAACAACAAAGGGGATCCCCAACAAATTGGAGTGCGTCAGACTTATCTGAACACAGCTCAAATCTTAGAGCTGCGTTCAGATCTGTTTGAACACAAAGTCAGAATCCTGCGTCCTGGATAAAAGCCTGCGTTTAGCCCTCCTGAATGCGAGTCTGACGGCTGCGTTCAAGTCCTACAGCTACAGAATCTGACACGGCATTCG
>NC_033796.1:10241590-10242511 GCF_001876935.1 Asparagus officinalis
AGTACTTATCACATAATGAATTCGACTCAACGATATTAGTTTTGAGGGGTTAATTGAGAAAAGTTCATAGGGTTAAATCAAAATTTTGAAGCTGTGATAGATTAACTACAACACTCCAAATCTGACGAACAAAGATTTACTCATTTCAAGTAGTGGGGGGGGGGGTTAACATTTCCCCATTGTTGAGGGGAAGTTTTCTAAAATTAACCCTTAAACAAAGAATAATTTAAGACACATGTGATATTGATCTTATAAAAGTGGATTTTATAGCAAGTCTATCAGTATCTCTGAAAATCTTTTGCTATAAAATTCACAGAGAGAAATTTAATCTTTATTTGGGATGGCAATGTGATCCTTATGGTTCTCCATATCTTTGATGATTTGTAATAAATTATTAAAAAAATAAATTAAGTTAATCATTTTATATGTCTCATCTTTATGAAGCATATAGTTTGGATATGAGTTTTATTAGATTCTTTTAACATTTTAACCTAAAATTTTGGACATTATTCATTATTTGATAGATCTAAATTATTTTGTTAAAATACAATCAATATGTGTACAAAATATGTTTAAATCATTCTCGGATTATATTTTATAGTTTTTTGAAGTTAGAGAGTAATCATTTTGTCAAATTAATTAATTAGTTGAGAAGATGTTGGAAGATTATAATATCAGATTTTAGAATTGATCACGATTACATAATTTATATTTTCTTTCTTGATTGAATTTGCACATTCTAATTTTGAAAATTTTAGAAAAAAGTTTTTGAATATCTATAATACTCGGTTGCTAGATAATAGAAAGTGGAAGTAGACAATAAGTGCGAGTGATTTCTTTATAATTAAACACAATCCTCTATGACCAGATAAAACCTACCATTTTACGTTGATGAATTTAAGATTTATTTTTTCATTAATA
>NC_033796.1:10243511-10244409 GCF_001876935.1 Asparagus officinalis
GGTGAATGGAGGTGAATGGTTCCCCTAACTTCCCTTCACCCTCATTCCCCTCAATCCAAACAAGCCCTAGGTGAACAAACATCTCCAATATTCTAACTGCTCTAATAGCTGTATTTGCGATCCAGGTTGTCTAGCTTTTGCTTTCACGTGTTGGGAAACCCCTCATTTACGTGTGACAATGCAGCAGTAACCATTAATAGAATCCTATGGGCTTGAGCATTACATCGTTGAAAATGTTCTGTCATAGACTCATACTCAACATCCTCCTCTTGAGTATATCATTATCTGACCACCCTTGTGTTACCTTAAAATACCCTGAGTCATCTTCTCCGGGTCAAACTTACTCACAAATTCTGATCTCTGTCTTAAAATAAGAGCACACAACAAATCCTTAAAAAAAAATCAGCATAAAGAAGAAGTTACACACCTGAGGAAAGTACATATTACTGTGCCCTGTTTCCTTAAACTTCACATTCAAATATTCCTGCAATAAAAACCCAAATGTAAATTGAAATGGGAAAAATTACTTTTCCAATAATTATAACATTTTTTTCAATTATATATGTCCCATCCCAACCCAAATGCCCTTCTCATGCTTGGAACAATTAGAAGAATAATTCGCCATAAATCTTAATAACACGGTATCAATTTCCAACTAAAATGCGCACATTTTTTAAATTAAAAATAACACTTCCGAATCAGTAAAAGATAAAACTTTAATAGTAACAATGATACCTGAATTGCTTCCCAAATAGCATAACCTAGGGACGAATGACCATCGTACCCCTAACAGGACCATAATCAGCGAGCTCAGCACTGACGATGACATCAAGATGCCAAGCATTGAAGTCCACCTATCTCGGGGTCACTGCTCCCTCTTGGTTCGACGACGCCTTCC
>NC_033796.1:10245409-10245917 GCF_001876935.1 Asparagus officinalis
TGGTTCAAGTCTCTGCGATACCATGCATCTATCTTTTATTCAGTTGGTCTAAGGGGGATTCAAGTCCTTGCGACATATACCTTATGCACAACGATTGAAACAACGACACCGTTACACGACACTAGTTTAAAAACTTGTGAGGGATTGTTGGATATTTTTGGTCAAAACCGCTTTCCAATAATAAGTTTTCAAAGTATGTATTTATTAACTACTGGTATTTTTTAGAAATCCTTAGTAGCGTAGCGAAAAGTTAAAGTTTTGATATCTTAAAGAACTACTGATATTTATTAACTACTAATATTTTTATTTAATTAATCCCTCATAAGTTCTAGTAGGTCGTGGGTTGTAGGCTCGTGGGCTCGTGAGCTATGAACCAATGGGTTGGGGATCGGGGCTAATCGAGCTAAGGCGCTAAGTAGCTCTTTGTTAGGCACACTTTGCACTTCGCACAGAGGTATCGGGACTAGGTGGCGCCACGTTGGCTGTCACGCAGGCTGCTTCGCAGCAT
>NC_033796.1:10246917-10254417 GCF_001876935.1 Asparagus officinalis
ATGAGCAGTGTAATGATATTCGACACACTCAGTGGAGATCATGACCTGCAGTTGATAGAGCGTTATTGAAATGCCTCAATTGTCACAAATGGCCTGAATAAAACCTTCTTTACTGGTCTTTGGTGTCATCCATATATAAAGACAGAGAAATCTAAATACTACAACAATCAACAGCTCGAACGCAGCTCCAATCGCTGCCAAGCACAGCTCGAACGCAGCTCCAATCCCTGCCCAAACGCAGCTCATCCATCCTCCAATCGCTGCCAAGCACAGCTCGAACGCAGCTCCAATCGCTGCCAAGCACAGCTCGAACGCAGCTCCAATCGCTGCCAAGCACAGCTCGAACGCAGCTCCAATCGCTGCCAAGCACAGCTCGAACGCAGCTCCAATCGCTGCCAAGCACAGCTCGAACGCAGCTCCAATCGCTGCCAAGCACAGCTCGAACGCAGCTCCAATCGCTGCCAAGCACAGCTCGAACGCAGCTCCAATCGCTGCCAAGCACAGCTCGAACGCAGCTCCAATCGCTGCCAAGAACAGCTCGAACGCAGCTCCAATCGCTGCCAAGAACAGCTCGGTCGATATTTGGCTTATTAACCGAATTATTTTCGGTTCAAACAACTCTATCATTAGAGTTTGTTACTTGTTCTGAATCACTAAACTCGTCAAGAGTTATCAACCAGACAAGACAGTTGTTCCAGTGAGTATAGATATTCGGATCGTCAACGAGAAGCAAACTCGACGCGAACAATCGAGGGAGGCATCTCATCGCTACCAAGAAGAACCCAGAATTAAACAAAGGAGAGAATCCAGATCATTCTCTTCTCTTTTGTAATCGGAAATCCAATTGTAATTGAGAGCTGAGAGAATTGTAATCATTCTTTTTCTAAACAGTTAGAGAGAATAAAATCAAGTACAGTTCTTTCATTATTTTCTTATTTGCAAATTTTCCACCAAACAATCATTATATTTGTAATGGATTTCAATGTTTGTTATGTCACAAGATGAACAATCTCATGCTGATGAACTCTTCCGCTTTTAATGTTGTAATGGATTTCAATGTTTGTTATGTCACAAGATGAACAATCTCATGCTGATGAACTCTTCCGCTTTTAATGTGGCTGATTAGTCTCTCATGATTTTCTATATTCCAGGCAATATCTGAGGTGAAGGAGAACTTACATAAAGATTTAAATAAGGAGCCAACAGAAGGCGAATCGGCAGCTACAGTGAACATGACTGTGTCGGAAATAAGAAAACATATAGAGGTTGGTCAAGCAGCAAGGAACAAACTAATCAAGGTACTCACATAATGTGTCAATATCTTATGATGTTTTCCTAGAGAAATATCTTATTTAATGTTATGTGCTAGAATCAAATTGAATCATAAATTTGGCTTCATCTTTGTTGGTCTATGTAATTTCGAATACGACCAATACATACCGATATGAAATTCACTAATTCTTACTTTTCATCCCCTTCCTTTATTTGAAGGAAAGAAAACTCACCTTCGATATAACTTTTAGTGCGTCATTTTACCTAATGATATGTTAGAAAATATTGAATATAAAACTTTAAAGAATAAGGATATCACTAGTACAAAACAGGTCAGCCCAAACGGTTGTAACTGTTTGGGAAAATACAGTCCCAAACGGTTACAACCGTTTGGGCAAGAAAAAAACCGTTTGGGCTAAAGCCATTGGGGATAAGTTTTCCCCAACGATCACCCAAACGGTTGTAACCGTTTGGACAGAGGCCCAAATGGTTACAACCGTTTGGACAAAATGCCAAACGGGTGTAACCGTTTGGGATGTAAAAACTGTCCAAACGGTTGGAACCGTTTGGACAGATTTTTAGCCAAACGGTTGTAACCGTTTGGACAGATTTTTGTCCAAACGGTTTAAACCGTTGGCCGGTTGATTTTAAATTTTGGGTGTTTTATTTATCTACCTGCTTACATTTAATATATACATCTCACAAAATAATTTCTCAATATCTCACAATGAAATCAAAAACATATACATACACAAAAATGTCTCAAACAATGCTAAATATCCAATATTATATATACATACACAATGATTACTCAATATATAATATTAGAGACAAAGCATATACATATGCAATGATTACTCAATATCTCTGTGTTGAAAAATTTCAAAAGAGATGTATCATATAATAACATTCTATTCCACTATCTGAACATTCATTCTCGGTAACTCAAGTGTACACCCCGCAATCTAGGCTACTGCAAGTACAAAAATAGGAAGTACAACTATAAAAAATTTCATGGAACCGCAATATATAAATTCTATGTATCGGCAAATATAGCAAAACAACATAGGAATAGGTTGAATACACTCACCCACGTTGTTGCGGTACATCAACACCTTCTATCTCATGACAAGAGTTAATATCTATATTCCACTCATCGGGGATGGATGTCATAAGCTTCGCTCTAAAATCATTGGCATCGGACATATATCTGCGTAGAGAAGAGTAATGATGAAACCTTTTCTCTTTTATAGATAACACCAACATATGCCAATGAAATGAAGTTAGAAGTGGGAAAATAATCTTATCAAGTGCGACGAAACGTGTACTAGTTATTGGCTTAAACATGCGTTCGACACTTGACGGATTATTTTCGTTTATGCATCTCTACAAAAAACCAAAGAGAGAATTATTTTTAGTATCGAAGATAATACATGAATAATACTTATAATCTCCAATCGAGAATCCACTTACAGTAACCCATGGACTGCAGATGTATATGTTCTTCGCATAATTTGGACGCATCTCCATCAACATATTTAGAAGCACAACATAGGAGGCTATAACTTGAAAATGCACATAATAAAAAATTGAAGGTTATGTGCTACACGTGCATTGTGTGAAACGCAAGTACAAAAAAGGGAACTTACGTCGCAACCAATTGCTTCGCCTTTAAGTAATTCTAATGCATCCTTACGAGTTACCAAAGCACCACTTGATGACCACACTAATGTCTCCCTACATATGAAAAAACTTACTAAATATGTCGATGAAAACACAATAAAAGTCATAAAAATAGGTCTTTCGATATTCCTTACATTGTCATCTTTTTGTCCCTCCAAAAGTTATCGAGTACTTCTCGTTCATCATCCCTTACTTCCTTCCTTCCCGGGTATTTTGGTACACCTTTAGGATTATAAAGCGGGACAAAGGGATCACGTGTAGATGGTCCGGTGAGCCGCGATCTTGATAGAACCGTTCGTTTAATGGAAGGGGTTCTACGCTTGCCTTCAATCACCGCAATATCGCGTGGGCTAAGCAGAAAGGCGTCATCATCCGGTTCAATTGACTCGCTGACAACATCGTCATTAGCACCATCTCCACCATCATCATCTCCACCATCATCTTTTTTATCTACATTCAATCTACATCTTCATCCTCATCCACATCACCACCATCCCCCTCATCTCTATCATCCTCCTCATCTCTATCATCCTCCTCATTCCTGCCATCCTCATCGCCGCCATCACTATCATCTTCATCATCCCCGTCATCCTCATCTCCGATATCACTATCGACATCCTCTTGCCTTCCACCGAATATTTCCCTCTTCATCTTCAAGAGAATGTTTAATTCAACTTTCTTTTCATGGATGAGCCGATCCAAATCAGCTTCAGTGATTACCTACATGTAAACAACCCAAGCACAGTTACATTCATGAATAAAACCAACGAAAGCATAGATAATTCACCAACATCAAATAATAAGTTCTATTTTAGCAAAAAGCACATTAAATTACTATTTGAACCCACATAATAATTGGAAAAGTAACATTACATACAAATAAACCATTATACCTTTCCCTTGAATTTTGAAGAGGTAGCTTCTTTAGTGGAAGTGGCGGCTTCAGCAATCCTCTTTTGAAATTGTAGAGACCTCGAGCCCTTATGATATTGGCTAAAATTATCCGGGTCTCTAATTAAATTCTGCAATGCATTCCTCCGTAAAGGTTTTGGACACTTGTAGAAGCTTAGGATGGGTGGTAGGGATTCAGCTCCTACGCGAAGGCTTAGCTTTCCGACAAGCTCATAAAACCATATCTGTGAACAGTTGATAATTTTAGTACAACAATAAATATGACTAAATGAACTAAATATATAAAATGAAAAATGACATAAATATAGAAAATGTTAACTTACCACCAAAACCGATGCAAAACCCCCCATATAACCACCTCTACTTCGATTTCCCTCCGACCTCTTGGTGATGGTCTTTTTAGCCTTAACCATCTCAGTCCTTAACACACTGAACACTGCTTCAGCCCAATTGTACTCATTAAGAGTGTCCAATTTCTCCGCATATCTAAATGCAAATAAAGGGCAACCCATATTAGCTTGAGGGCATAATATAAAGCCTATGATGAAAGCCACGAGCATCTGTGGCACAAGAGGATCTCTACGCTCAGCCATCTCCTGAATAAGTTCACCCATCCTACCCCTTCTAGCACAAACAATCTTCTTCTTTTCCTCGTTACTTTTCTTCTTTCCTCTCCTAGTCCTACACTTGCTATCCTCCATGATTTTTGTCTTCGACCTAAACGATAGCACGAGCTTGTAGATTGTCTCGCAATCGCTTCTATGGAACCTCGTGTCTACAATAGATCCTCCCATCGGAAGACCCGTAATTCTTGCAACATCTTGAACACTAAAAGAGGTCCATTTTCCTCCAATCTTGAAGCTATTTTTTTCAGCATCAAAGACTTCCAGCAAGCAATCCACTAGAACAGGGTGAATTGGAACATTAGCAACATCCAAATACCCAACGAAAGGTGTATCTCGAAGGGCTGTCCGATGATCCTCCAATGATGTAGAAGAAATATAATTTTGGAGGAGGTCTCGAAAGTAGCTAATATTTGATGGAATTCTAACCACATCCATCTTGTGCTTTTCTGCAACCAAAAAAAATTAAGCCAACGTTAGTATCATATCAATATTATACTTTTTTGAAAATGGATGCATAGTGAATATCCATTCTATCCCCGGTGAATATTTCTGTGCTGTATGTCGTATGCTCATTATACCAAACGAGGCTTTACAAGCACAATGCGCACATTTATACTGTAAACGGTGCCTAGCTTATCTTGTAGCCACTACTACTGCATGTCCTTATGATGGCTATATTGTGACTGAAGCAAGCTCTAAGGTTTATTCTTCTTTCGTTTTTCTTTTATTTTTTACATGAGTCTGAAGTTTACTTAAATTTCTTAACATCAAAACTGCAGCCTCTGGTAGAATCTAGCAAAGAACTTGTAGAGGCCATTGGCAAAGTAGCTGTACACTGGGGAGAAAGAGAGAGGGGCGTTTTGGGGTTTTAACCGTGTGGTGCTTTGGATTATTTAGTTTAAATTGCAAATTATCTTCAGTTGAATCATAAACACTCGCAAAGTAAATATAAGTTCAATGACAGCCATTTGTTTCACTGCAACTATCAGCAACAACTAGCAAAAGGGAAGCACTTTCACATAAATGACATCAACTTGCAAAATTTTGTGCTACAGAGTGGTCCAGAAGCAAGTTAATGCATCCCCATAACTGGCGTGAATTTGTGAGTCCAATCCATTCATCCAATCTACCTATCAAAATCCTGACAGCCCACTATTTCAAATTTCAAAGTAGAAGCACAGATAAGGCCTAGGTCATACAACTATAGCTCCATAATTCAAAATGCTCAACATAAGGCACATCCAACTATGAAAAACCTCAATTAGAAGAAAATATTACACAATCAAACAAATTGAAGTACAGGAGCATACTTACTTAACTCAAGGCACAGAGACTGATAGCAGTCAGAGCATACTTACTAAACTCAGGGACTGCGACGGCGACTAACGGCGTGGTCACTGCGACGGCGAAGGGCCACGGGGACTGCGACGGCGAGCTTACAACGACGGTTAAGAGAGAGAGAGAGAGAGACGGTGTCGGCGTCGGCGACGGCGAGCTTACGACGACGAGAAGGGGACGGAGGTTTTCCGATTAGGGCGAAATGGGGGAAATGAGGAAGAGAGAGGAACGGGGTTACATTTGGGGGCTGTTGAAAGGATATTATGGGAATTTTACTATGTTTTTGTATAAATACATATGTCTACATTTACTGTATTTTGTAATTTGGGCTTAAACATAAATACCCAAAGATCTTTGGGTTTATGGATAAATGAAATAGTAAATGGGTTTATAGGTAAAGATGGGTAATCATTTGGGCCTAGAAATAAAAAGCCCTTATTTTTATCTTTGCATGAATATTTTTGTGTTCATGTTATGTTTTCTTAAATAATTTATGTGATTGAATATGAAAGCAAAAACCTAAATGGTATATGAATGTGATACATATGAACGTGATTTTTATATATTAAAAAATTAAAAAAAATAAAAACATCCTAGACGGGATTTCCGTCTAGGATGAGCATCCTAGACGAAAATTCCGTCTAGGATGTTTTGGGGTTCCGTCTAGGATGTTTTGGGTATCCTAGATGGAATTTCCGTCTAGGATACTCATCCTAGACGGAAATTTTTTCTGTCTAGGATGAGTACCCTAGACGAAAATTCTGTTTAGACATCCTAGACGGAATTTTCATCTAGACGGAATTTTCATCTAGGATGCTCATCCTAGACGGAAATTCCGTCTAGGATTATCCTAGACCGTTTTCTGTTTCGTCTAGAATATTCCGTCTAGGATGTATCCTAGATGAAATTTCCGTCTAAAATTCTACATCCTAGACGGAAACTTACTAGACGCGTATTGTAGACGGAATTTCATCTAGGATAATCATCCTAGACGGAAATCTGATTTTTCTAGACGGAAATTTCCGTCTAGGATGCCTCATTTTTAATAGTGATATTTTAAATATTCTTTGTTAGAACTATATGTATTTTAACATTGTCTAATATTTTGAAAAAAATATGTATTTATTTTTCATGTCAACAAAAAATTAAGTCTTAGACGATAAACCAACAGGAGTAATGACGAAAATTTCTTAGAGCTCTTGAATGATCGATGTTTTCGGGTTCTTTCAGTGATGCAAGTTGTGTGATGGTTTTTAAGTTTTGTCCTTGCAAAACTTATATCAGTTGTACTTATATGAGAAAAGATAGTGAATTTGCTTGGTGAGGAATTGTGGAGTTATACATATTTGGCGGACCATATAAAAAGTCCCTTGTGTTGCATTGGTGCTTGATCTCTACAATGTGGTGCTTGTTTGTGTGTTCTATAATCCCCAACAATATCCGTGATCAGTATAATGATATATCCAAATGTGATCAGTACTAATGTCTCTCATCTATGTCTGATCAGCTTACAACCCTAAACGCGCTTTATGAATTCTGTCTTGGCTATAAATAAAAAAAGTTGGTTTATCTTTGGCACAACACAATATAACGATATCAGGTTCCACTTCTAAACAAGGAAAATTTTGTACCCGTTTATTAGCAAATATACAATTGATCTCCATAGTTG
>NC_033796.1:10256917-10288147 GCF_001876935.1 Asparagus officinalis
ATTTCGAGAATATTTGCTAAACACAAGCGCTTAAAATATCGTCAACAAATCCATTTACTTAGTTTGGAAAACCTAGATTACACAAACGCCTAATGGATAAAGATCACACGCAACAAGGAATGAAACCATGGAATCCAAATTATGACTTAGCCATTTCAATACTTAGTGTTAATTGGCTTTACAATTTACATTTTAAATAAAATTTTGTTGTCGGGACAAAAAAGATTTCTCCATAGCGGTGCAAGGATTTTGACTAGCAAAGATAGCTCATCTCGGTTAAAAAACATCATTGGTGGAAAATTGTTTATGTGGAAGAAATCTTATTATTTTTTGACATTTCCACACTAGTGTTGCGGCAACGTGCAAGTCAATTTTGCTTGTTTAGTTAAAAGACAGAGATGGGATACATACGTTGTGCAAATGTTATAGAAGTCCATCGATACTAATTAGAACACAAATAAAAATGAAAAACATGGGGAAGAAAGCCTAAATGTTCATTTACAATAGGTAAGGTATAATGTCAATAACTTATCAAATCATCAAATTTCTCACCACCTGTATCTCAAACTTCCTCATTCAGGTTACTTCACAAAAATAATCTTACTCCGCTCTCTCAAAGCACTCGGTATTATTCACCACCGCCGTCGTGTCACCACCAACTCCACCGATTAAAACCTCAGGCGGAAATTTGAGCATGGCCTTCGCTCCCTGCATCCGGAACAAGGCCCGATCACACGCCAACATGGCAAAATTTATTGGAGAAAACTCCCATAAATCAGAGCTAAAAACAAAATAATTAAGAAGCCTTTTACAAGTTATTGGGGGGTTTATTATAATTTATCCAAAAGATATTGGCGGTTTTCTGCAAACACTAATGAGGAATTTTGTGCAATTTTAAAGTTATTAGGGGTTTACCACAACATATTAAAAGTTCTTCGGTGGTTTTGTAATCAGTCCCTCAAATATTTATATTTTAAAATTAGTCACTCAAATCTTCATATTTTGTAATAAGTTCCCTAGTTATTTTGAGTGTTTTGAGACTTGTCTCTCCAAATCTTTCAATGTGGTGCTAAGTAGAGGAACTAATTTCAAAACACTTAAAAGATTTGAATGACTAATCCCAAAATATGAATATTTTGGAGGACCAATTTTAAAACGCTTAAAGATTCGAGGGACTAATTCAAAATATGAATATTTAGATGATCTGTTTCAAAACACTTAAAATTTTTGGGGAATTATATTGAAAAAACACTAAACAAATTTAGATGTAGACTTCTCCTTATCCTTTTTGTCTTACTAGCTAGTCGTATCAGATTCCTCGTGTCTAACACATCAGTAGCTCAGAACCTCTCGCACCATGTGAAAAGTTCTAATAAGATCTGAACTCCAGTAGAAGATAAAAGCATTTATTGTTTGCGTACTTTTCATGACAATCACGAATCTTATATGATGCGGTTTAACGAAAAAATAAATGCTATAGAGAATCCTCTATCGTAGAATGTGACATGTGTCTCACTTAGCACATGGTTTAAAGTTTATTTACGCTATACTATTTTCTGATAAAAGCTTAAAGCTAAAGGGAGGTTTTCTATTAACCCCAAACTTAAGAGGGGTGTTCTGGGTATTTTGAAGGTTGGTTATGGGGGTTATCTGATAATCTTTTGATATTAGGCCTTCATATAACACATCTTTCAATTTGGATAACTTCATGACATACTATTCTTCACCTGACAGTAGATGCACGGCTATTTACTTGTTTGTGCATACGGCTACTATAAAGAAATTGATTCATTCAGAAAGAAACAAAGTTCGGAAAAGATGAAGATTACAATTACACCAAACACTTAATTCAACTCGCGTAGACTCTTTATATATTTATTCATCACACAACAGTCACAACTGACATCAATTTATTAAAAACCATTAAATCTCACACCACACCAGACACCAATCAAATCACGTACACACTCGCACACTTATTCCATAACGTATCATCTTCGGTGCTATTAAATTAAAGATCGAGACTTGACTTGATTAATTATCACGGCTTCACAAAGATGGGGAGCTTCATGCGCATTTGGCAGTGTTTGCCCTGGGCCTTGCCGCAGATGTACCACTTCCTCCCTGGTGACGTCAGCTTTATGACGTCGTATCCGCTCGTCAGAGGCCTGGTCGCCCGAGGTACCCTGCAATAATTGAATTCCGGCCCGCTCACCTTGTAGACGTTGTGATATCCGCGTGGGTACTTGAACACTGTAATTATATCATGTAATAGGAACATTAATACAATCAAGAAAAAGATAGAGATCCGTCGACCGTCTGTATCTAAGATTATTTACTGTAGTATATAATTTCAAATATCTAAATATAATTTTTTTTTGTCATCATAGTATAAAAACAAAACAAAAGTGTATCCTAGTGGAACTGTTTGGCAACTGTCCAACTAACTAGTTACTAGATTAGCCTGATTAGGGGTTAAAATTCTACCTGACAAGAAATGAACCAACTTTTTAAGTTCAAATTTTGACCCTTAAAT
Organism: Asparagus officinalis; assembly: GCF_001876935.1. Taxonomy (NCBI): domain Eukaryota; kingdom Viridiplantae; phylum Streptophyta; class Magnoliopsida; order Asparagales; family Asparagaceae; genus Asparagus; species Asparagus officinalis. The sequence goes on from NC_033796.1 coordinate 10,259,454, forward strand.
CAGTTTAGTTCTGAACCAAAGGAAAACGATCAAGAACTAAACCGCTTTAAGCCAAAAATAGTTTAAATGTGGGTTGCCAAACTGATCCTAATTTTATCACCATCAAAGAAGTTAAAAAAATACTTCCAAGAACATTAATTCATACCGAGAGAGTCTCCGACTCTGAAGTCTCTTCCACGGGCCCAAGCAGCGTAATTAAAATTGAGCTTCCATCCATAACCACCACCAACGAAATGACGTACAGGGCGTCGACCAACAGTGGGTTTTGGTGGCATAGATTGTTTAGGCTTGACATAGATGGACAACTTTTGGCCCATCATGCAATGCTTTCCATAAGCTTTGCCACAAATGTACCACTTTCTTCCTGGAGTTGTGAGGGTTATAACGTCGTAGCCGGTGTCCATGGCTTCGTTGAGTGGTGGAACTTTGCATTTGTTGAAGTTATACTCATTCACTTTATAGACGTTGTGATATCCCTTTGCATACTTGAAAACTACAACATAAAAATTTAATTGTAGGATTAGTGTTATATGAAGATACCTGATGTAGCTGCTTATAGCTCATGTTCTATTTCTTTTAATCACATATATATTATGTTCTATTTCTTTTAATCGCATATATATTACGTCTAGTTTTCATGACAATGTTATTTTTCAGTTGGTTTTTAAATTTCTGTATGAATATCATGAATTTATAGTTCATCTAATTAAGAACTAAATGAAAAACACTTAGTCAGAGGTTGTATGTGTCAACAAAGTAAAGTAGTTACACGTTATAGGGTGATAAGTTACAAAATAATAAATAAATAAATAAAAATAAAAAGCCACATTTATGGTCTTAAGTAGAACTTATCACAGCTCAACTCATTTTCTAGCACTTACCACCCGGTAACTTGTTGTGGGAAAGCGCTATCTACACCATATCCTCCTAAAGATGCCAAACTCCATAAGGATATATAAGTGCTAATAAACCGAGTTAATTATAAGGAAAACTTTTACTAGGTAACTGATAACATAAGCATATATATGACCATTTGATGGAAGCTGTATGAGTTTGATAAAAATATATGTACCAAGTTTGTCTCCGACATAGAAGTGACGACCCTTAGCCCAAGCTGCGTAGTCGAATTTGAGGTTCCAACCGTAGTGATCACCCACAAAATGCGTCGTTGCTCGAGCCAACGATGGAAGAGCAGCAAAGACCAGAACAATGGCTGCAATGAACTGAGGAGGAGCCATTGATGTTGTAGCTCTCTCTCTCTCTCTCTGAATTAGCTAGGTATATTACTGTAGAAGAAAGTTGAGTGCATGTTTCATGAAGTCGGGGTCTCTATTTATAGGATTATCATTATATGAGCAATGTCACTAGGAATTAATGTTGGCCGGCGATATGCCATAAAAAATATATATATCTCTACAGTCATGAATCAGAGTCCACTAATCCACCAAAAAAATAAGTATCTGTGTGACTTGGTCACAAGATCATAGGTTTAATGGGATAAGAACACGATGCGTGACGTATTATTAATTACCTCTGTTAATTTCACTAAGGTGATGGTCAATCTTTGAGTTTCCCTAGAAAGATCAACAAATTATCACAAAATATCTTTTAGACTAATTCTTTTCCCTGACCCACTTTAAGATTCAAACTTGTTTCTTTGTTTGTTATATGTCAAACTGGGCCGCTAGTGGCTGTTAAGAAAAACACTACAGTCACACTCCCCACCACACCATGGGGCACAACCCCCCTCACAGCTACAGTGCACGGGCCCACTTTAGATTTTTTTAAAAAATCTAAAGAGTTAACAGGGTTGATTGTGAATAGACCCTTCGGTACATCGCTCTATTGCAGATAGACCCCTTGAGTTTTGATTCTTATAACCTCTGAAGGTCCATTTGTCAAAAATTAATTCTCCCTCCCTCCCTCCCTCCCTCTCTCTCTGAAGGCCTATTTGTCAAAAAAATATTTCTAACATAATTAACGGCAAAATGGCCAGATTGATATATTTTGTAGAGGCTTGATGACATGTTGGGATATTTTCTTTTGGTTTTGTCAGATTGATATATTTTGTCGATTCTGGCGCCATATAGACCTTAAATTTGGCCGGAGTTACTGTTCCGACCAGTGCTGATGAGATTTTTTACATAAAACTCCCTCATCAGATACAATTTCCTGCTCCTAACCCCCCACTCCCTCCTCCTCCTCCGCCTCCACCTCCCCCTCCCCCTCTCCCTCCTCCTCCTCATCTTCTTCCTCCTCCTCCTCATCCTATTCAACCTCCCCCTCCTCTTCATCCCTTCGATGCCAACCGGCGGCACATGGATCTCTGGCGACCTAATACCCGGCCTCCCCAACGAAGTGGCAGAGCTCTGCCTCATCCGCCTCCCCTTCCCCCTCACCTCTGTCGTCCGCTCCGTCTCCTCAACGTGGAACCAGACCCTCACAAACCCTAGCTTCCTCCGATCGAAATCCAGCCTTTCGCTGTCCCTCTCTCATCTCTTCGTCCTCGCCTTCGACCCCTTGACCCACCACCTCCAATGTCAGGCCCTCAACCCCCATCTCTTCGTCCCTCCCTCATCTCTTCGGCCGCCTTGTGTGCAGTTCACCCACGAGCAGATGGTTGCCCCCCGGAAGGTGGGCAAGAGAAGATGGCCGTTGAAGTGCAAGGGCACGGGCGTTGTCGATGATGCTAGCAGTGGGTGGCGTCGCGGGTGTTGCCGAAGATACAGGCGGTGTGTAGGGAGTTCCAATGCAATTATGCAATGCAATGCAACATATCATCGAGCAGTTGACATGCAGGTGGGTGGGACTGGGTCGGTCGTGGGGGTCGGTCGTAGGAGTTAATTCTCTGATGTAGATATAAACCTTTTATGAAAAGAAGGTTTTCTACAAGGATGTGATTGGGTCGAGAAGTTGTTTTGGATGCGTGAAGGTTTTTTCCGAGGTTGCATACATTTTCTAGTCCTGCTCAGCTTGCAAACATATCTTGGCATTGCAAGCTAGATGGTTTGGCTTCTTTTGGGTTCACTTATGCTTTTCATGGAGTGAACATATACTTGCACCTGATATTCTTGCAGTGTCTACAAGGACATTTTTTTTTCTCTCTCAATGATAATTCTATGCATGATGAAATGCTGAGAGAACAAGGACGGAGATGTAACATTCTTGGTGGATGTTTTTGATTTTTCAAATTAATTAATGTTAATGGTGCTTTGAAGAAAACTCTACATATTCTTGGAGAGAGATATGATATATTACCCCGATTACTGGGGACATTGCATGTGGGAAGTTATCGATCTCTTCATGGCCACGACTTTTATTGGGTCGTCTAGAGCTGCTGCGACTCTCCTAACTTTCTATATCCCGTCCTTAATTTATATCCACAATCTACTCCTTGTTTAATATATAAAACTTAGCATACATAATAAGCTTAGGGAAGAGATCCCGATTCTTGTAAAAGAAAATACAAAGACCAATGTTTTCGACCGCAGTAAAATTATGTGATTGAACAAATTTTCAGCAGTTATCAAAGAAAGGTCAGAAAATTATTTTCCTTCTCAGTTCTTGTAGCTCAAGCTGCAGTTTTTCTAAATTGTTAATTTGATGTTATTATCTTGATTCTGCTATTCACATGATCAGCCATTCTTCTGTATACTTGACAAGCCAGGGCTATTTAAGCGTTATACCAATGGATCAAGCAGGTATATATTTTGTTGTTTAGCTTGCATCTATATATCAGTCCTATGTAGAGCGTAGTTATAGTGGCAGTGTACAGTAGAATATTTCTGCCATGGCGGTGGTTTGTTGCGAATGGAGGAGGAGGGAGGAAGAGGAGGAGGGGGAGGTTGAAGAGGATGAGGATGAGGAGGAGGAGGAGGGGGAGGTTGAGGAGGAGGGAGAGGGGGGTTTAGGAGAAGGAAATTGTATTTGATGAGGGGGTTTTATGCAAAAAATTCCTTCAGCACTGGTCGGAACAGTAACTCCGGCCAAATTTAAGACCTATATGGCGCCGGAGGATAAAATATACCAACATTCTTCTGTATACTTGACAAGCCAGGGCTATTTAAGCGTTATACCAATGGATCAAGCAGGTATATATTTTGTTGTTTAGCTTGCATCTATATATCAGTCCTATGTAGAGCGTAGTTATAGTGGCAGTGTACAGTAGAATATTTCTGCCATGGCGGTGGTTTGTTGCGAATGGAGGAGGAGGGAGGAAGAGGAGGAGGGGGAGGTTGAAGAGGATGAGGATGAGGAGGAGGAGGAGGGGGAGGTTGAGGAGGAGGGAGAGGGGGGTTTAGGAGAAGGAAATTGTATTTGATGAGGGGGTTTTATGCAAAAAATTCCTTCAGCACTGGTCGGAACAGTAACTCCGGCCAAATTTAAGACCTATATGGCGCCGGAGGATAAAATATACCAATCTGACAAAACTAAAAAAAATATACCAACATGTCATCAAGCCTCTACAAAATATACCAATCTGACCATTTTGCCCATAAGTAACCCTGGTTAATATTTAAAAAACAGAATGTAGCATATTCCAAGTGCCCGCCTTCAAAATATTATCATTGTCTTCGATATTCTAATATAAGCAGTTTCTAAAACCTTGGATTACGTATTTGTTGTTGTCTTTTATTACCCATACGGCCATACATAATCGATTACTTGTTAGTGCATTTTCATTATTAAGAATTGATCTTAGTACAGCGCCAGAATAATAAATTCCAGAATTTTTATACCCAATTGTTGTATGCAGAGAATTCTTATATATCTTTAAGCTAAGTCCTGTTCGTAACTTAATATATTTCTTTCTAAATAGGGCTCCTCGCCCCATTTTTCTGTCCAAAAAAAAAAAGAAATTGTTGTATACAGAGAATTCCCTTGTATGACGCACACTAACCTCTTATCAATATGAGTCATATGACATAGTTCTTAATATTAGATGGCCTTAGAATTTTGTCCCTAGAAATTACTATGTACCTTCTTGTTTCATTAATTAGAACTTTACACAAAGGACTACTTTGACTTATTATATTTTGTTCTGAAAATCTAGTAGACAAATTGAATGCAAAATAATTGTATATGTTTTTACTAAGCTCGTTCCCCTGAACGAGTCTGATTTCCCTTTAATCTATCACAAAATATATGATCAGCTAGCAGAGAAGATAATGCTTGTTTTTTATTTGTTTGTCAGTTGACATTTGGCTTGATGAACTGTAATCTTTGAGCACGCAAATTATTATGACGATGTGTAATTTACGTTTCTTTAAAAACACAAAAACTAATAATAATGTACACATCTCTCTATTCCTTATCGACTTTCTTCCACATAAACAATTTTCTTTCAATGGTTTTTTTTTTAACTAAGATGAGCTATCTTTGCTCATCAAAATCCTTGCACCGCTATGGAGACAACTTCTTCTTTGTCCTCGACAATAAAAATTTATGTAAAATGTCAGTTGTAAAGCGAATTGATATTAAGTATTGAAATGAGTGAGTCATAATTTGGAGTCCATGGTTCAATCTTAGAAACTATGTACCTTCTTGTTTCATTAATCAGAACTTTACACAAAGGACTACTTTGACTTATTATTTTTGTTCTGAAAATCGAGTAGACAAATTGAATGCAAAATAATTGTTTATGTTTTTCTAAGCTCGTTCCCCTGAACGAGTCTGGTTTCCCTTTAATCTATCACAAAAAATATGATCAGCTACCAGAGAAGATAATGCTTGTTTTTCATTTGTTTTTGTCGGTCGTCATTTGGCTTGATGAACTGTAATCTTTGAGCACATAAATTATTATGACAATGTGTAATATACACTTCTTTTAAAAACACAAAAAACTAATAATAATGTACACATCTCTCTATTCCTTATCGAGATTTCTTCCACATAAACAATTTTCCTTCAATGGTTTTTTTTAACTGAGATAAGCTATCTTTGCTCATCAAAATCCTTGCACCGCTATGGAGACATCTTCTTCTTTGTTCTCGAAAATAAAAATTTATGTAAAATGTCAGTTGTAAAGCCAATTGATATTAAGTATTGAAATGAGTAAGTCATAATTTGGAGTCCATTGTTCAATCATTGTTGCGCATGATCTTTATCCATGAGCCTTTTGTGTACTCTAGGTTCTCCAAAGTAAGCAAATGAATTTATTGACAGTATTTTAAGCGCTAATATTTAGTAAATATCCTCGAAATTATTATCTATTTGTTCCGTACAGCTATCAGGTACGTCTAAAAACAATTATATCTAGAATTACTAGTAAGGCAAAAAGAAATAATAGAAGCATTTACGATTAGCATACTTTTCATGAAAACCCAGATTCTGTAAGCACTCGGTTTGAAGAGAAAAACTATAAAGGGTTATCTAAAGAAAATTATATAGGGAACTAGGTGAATGTTATACGTACGTTTAACATAAATTATAAAGTTGACTATTGCATTGATATGATATTAATGAATGTTGATTGTAGCGATATTATAAAGTGATTTTGCATTAATTTAGAACAGAGAGCTAGACATATATAATGTTTGTTAGGATACACCCCAATAAGAACGCCTCTAACGGAGACGCAATACACAAAATAAAGGCACAATATTCAACACAGTACTCACAGATATACGTGGTTCACTCCTTCGGAGCTACTCCACGGTGCAACGACGACGTCAAATTCTTTTATATCCCAAAAGAATAGATCCAAGAGAACACCCTCTCTTGATCAGATACACTCCAAGAACTCTCATAAACTCTCTCTGTGTTTTCTCTTACTCTTCTATAAGAGGAGTTGTTTCTGGGATGAGATTTTCTTAAGAGTTTAGGGCCCTATTTATAGTGTTTAAGAAAATACTATGCACAAATATAATATTATCTGTGGGACCCGTCACTAATAATAAAATATTTGTGGGACCCGGTGGGACCCGCCACCTTTTTCATTCTTCAAATAAAACGGCATCGAAATCTCATTTTTCTTTGTGAGGCCCACCTTTGTGGGCCCCACGGTTTGTTTTGTTAGGCTAACAATCTCCCACTTGAAGATTTGATTGAGTATCAATCATATCTTCACACCCTTCTTGGTTGCATCATCTGGATGTTTTGTATCTTTGGCGTCTTGCATGGCCCTCAGCATTCTCAACGGAGGTCATATGAGGCTGCACACAGCCTCACCTTCTCGAGCGGATCTGGCTTGGTCAGCATATCGATTGGATTGTACTTTGTATCAATCTTCACAAGCTTAAACTCGTTCCTGCTTTGCCATCTCCGTATGGCATGGTGCTTCACGTCAACATGCTTGGTCCGAGCATGGAATGCGTCGTTCTCTGACAAGTGAATGACACTCTGACTGTCACAGTGGATGAAGTATTTCTCAAAGCTTACTCCAAGCTCGAGAAGAAAAGCCTTCAACCATAGCAACTCCTTTCTGCCTCTGTTGCAGACACGTACTCGGCTTCGGTTGTCATAAAGCCCAGTATCCTATATAACTTGGATTCTGCTCCAACCTTATACGCTCAGCCACCCAGATGAAGATGTAAGCCGCGTCGTACTCCTTCTTGAGGACTTATTATTTTTGTTCTGAAAATCCAGTAGACAAATTGAATGCAAAATAATTGTTTATGTTTTTTCTTAAGCCTCGTTCCCCTGAACGAGTCTGCGTTTCCCTTTAATCCTATCACAAAAAATATGATCAGCTACCAGAGAAGATAATGCTTCGTTTTTCATTTGTTTTTGTCGGTGTCATTTGGCCTTGATGAACTGTAATCTTTGAGCCACTATAAATTATTATGACAATGTGTAATATACACTTCTTTTAAAAACACAAAAACTAATCAATAATGTTACACATCTCTCCATTCTTGATCGAGATTTCTTTCCACATAAACAATTTTCCTTCTAATGGTTTTTTTTAACTGCAAGATAAGCTATCTTTTGCTCATTCCAAAATCCTTGCCACCGCCTAAAATGGAGAATCTTCTTTCTTTGTTCTCGAAAATAAAAATTTTATGTAAAATGTCAGTTTGTAAGCCAATTGATATTAAGTATTGTGTGAATGAGTAAGTCTAATTAGGAGTCCATTGTTCAATCATTGTTGGCATGATCTTTATCCATTGAGCCTTTTGTGCTACTCTAGCGTTCTCCAAAGTAAAGCAATATGAATTTATTGACACTATTTTTTAAGCGCTAATATTTATAAATATCTCGAATCTTATTATCTATTTGTTCGCTACAGCTATCAGGTACGTCTAAAAAACCAAATTATATCTAGAATTACTAGTAAGGCCAAAGAAATAATAGAAGCATTACGATCAAGCATACTTTTCATTGAAAACCAGATTCTGTAAGCACTCCGGGTTTTTGAAAGAAAAACTATAAAGCGGTTATCTAAAGAAAATTATATAGGGAACTACTGGTGAATGTTATACGTACGTTTAACATAAATTATAAAGTTGCACTATTGCATTGATATGATATTAATGAATGTTGATTGTAGCGATATTTATAAATAGTGATTTTATGCATTAAATTAGAACAGAACGCTAGACATTATATAATGTTGGTTAGGATACACCCCAATAAGAACGCTTCTAATCGGAGACGCCAATACACAAAATAAAGGCACAATATTCATACACAGTACTCACAGCATATACGTGGTTCACTCCTTCGGAGCTTATCACGGATTTGCAAACGACGACGTCAAATTCTTTTATATCCCAAAAGAATTAGATCCAAGAGAACACCCTCTCTTTGATCAGATACACTCCAAGAACTCTCATAAACTCTCTCTGTGTTTTCTCTTACTCTTCTCATAGGAGCGAGTTGATTTCTGCCGTATGTGATTTTCTTAAGACGTTTAGGGGCCCTATTTATAGTGTTTAAGAAAATACTATTGCCACAAATATAATATTATCTGTGGGACCCGTCGCACTATATTAATAAAAATATTTGTGGGAGCGGTGGCGACCCCGCCACCTTTTTCATTCTTTCCAAAATAAAACGCATCGAATATCTCATTTTTCTTTGTGAGGCCCACCTTTGTGGGCCCCCACGGTTTGTTTTTGTTAGGCTAACATCTCCCACTTGAAGATTTGATTGAGTTATCAATCATATCTTCAAAACCCTTCTGGCTTGCCCATCATCTGGGCATGTTTTGTATCGTTTTGGCGCTCTTTGCATGGCCCTCAGCATTCTTCAACGGCAGGTCATATGAGGCTTGCACACAGCCTCACACTTCTCCGAGCGGCATCTGGCTTGGTCAGCATATCGATTGGATTGTTACTTATGTATCAATCTCACAAGCTTAAACTCGTTCCTGCTGTGCCATCTCCGTTATGGCATTGGTGCCTCACTACAACATGCTTGGTCCGCGCAGCATGCGAATGCGTTCGTATCTCTGACACGTGAATGACACACTCTGACTGTCACAGTGGATGAAGTATTTTCTCAAAGCTTACTCCAAACTCGAGAAGAAAAGCCTTCAACCATAGCAACTCCTTTGCTGGCCTCTGCTGCAGACACAGTCTCGACTTCGGTTGTCGATAAAGCCACAGTATCCTAATTAACTTGGATCGTCCAACTTATCGCTCCACTCACCCAAGATGAAGAGTAGCCGCTCGTATCTCCTTCTTGAGCTCTATATCCCCTGCGTAGTCTGCATCACAAAAGCCCTCTAGCTGCAAATCTGCCCCGCCATACTCAAGACAACGGTCGGACGAGCTTCTCAAGTAGCGTAGAAGCCACTTGACCGCACCCCAGTGTTGTTTCCCTGGATTGCTCATAAAGCGGCTCACAACTCCCACTCCTTGTGAAATATCTAGCCTCGTGCACACCATCGCATACATCAAACTCCCGACGGCAGATGCATATGATATGTTGGCCATGAACTCATGTTCTTCAGCAGTCTCTGGTGCTTGGGTCTTCGATAGCTTGAAATGGCTTGCAAACGGCGAGCCCACTGGTTTAGCTTTCTCCATGCCGAACTTTTCAAGAATCTTCTCAATATAGGCCTTCTAAGACAACCTCAGCCTTCGTGCTGATCTGTCTCTGATGATCCTCATTCCCAGAATCTGGTTTGCTGGACCCAGATCCTTCATCTCGTGATGATCCTCATTCCCAGAATCTGGTTTGCTGGACCCAGATCCTTCATCTCGAAGCACTCGGAGAGACGCCCCTTGAGTTCCGTGCTGATCTGTCTCTGATGATCCTCATTCCCAGAATCTGGTTTGCTGGACCCAGATCCTTCATCTCGAAGCACTCGGAGAGACGCCCCTTGAGTTCTTCAATGCGGGCCAAGTCGGGCCCTGCAATCAATATGTCATCAACATAAATCAAGAGTATCACATAAGATTCGCCATATCTCTTGATGAAACAGCAATGGTCGGTGTCGCATTTGAGAAAATCATTCTCCTCCATAAAGTTCTCGAACTTCATGTACCATTGTCGCGGAGCTTGCTTCAGGTCATACAAGCTTTTGAGCAGGCGACACACGAGGCCCTCCTTGCCTCTTTCCTCGAAGCCCACTGGTTGATGCATATAGATCTCTTCCTCCAAATCTCCATGAAGGAATGCTGTCTTCACATCCATCTGCTCTAGATGGAGATCTCGAACTGCTACAATGCTCAGCACAGTTCGGATCGTGGTCAACTTAATGACGGGAGCAAAAACGTCAGAATAGTCTATCCCTGCTTTCTGCTCATAGCCCTTCACTACAAGCCTCGCCTTGTAGCGTCTCCGTCCATCGGCTTCATCCTTGACCCGATAAATCCACCGATTGTGAAGAGCATTTCTCCCTCTTGGAAGCTTTACGAGCTCCCAAGTCCCATTCTTCATCAAGGACTTCATTTCTTCCTCCATGGAAGACTCCCACTCGGCCCGAGCTTTGCCGGTCTGCTGTACCTCCTCATAGCTCTCTGGCTCATCACTGTCAGTCAGGAGAAGATAATTCATGTTGGAAAGGTACCTCTCTGACACCCTTGGATTTCTTAGAGCTTTGCGAATTGCGATCGGTAACTCTGCTGGATCCTGCTGCTGTACATCCGGCACGTTCTCTTGGTCTCCGTCTTCTATGCTGATAGGTATTTCACCGCCGTCCTCACAGTCAGCAATATCTGGGAAAAGAGGGGGAGATAGTTGACTCCCACTCACCTCTTTGGTCTTGTACACCGCATTCTCATAGAACACGACGTCACGACTACACACCACCTTGCGCGCATCGTGATCCCAGAAACGGTACCTATACTCATCTCCTCCATAGCCGATGAAAGAGAGCTTCTTTGACTTTGGATCAAGCTTTGACCGATCTGCAGGATTGGTCATGACATAGGCGTCACAACCAAATACTCGTAAGTGCTCTAGCTTCAACTTCTTTCCGGTCCAAGCCTCTTCAGGTATCCCATAACTGAGAGCCGCGGATGGCCCGTGGATGGCCCGCGGTTGATCAAGTATGCAGCAGTATTGACAGCTTCGGCCCAAAATCTCTTGGGCAATCCAGAGTGGATCCTCATGCTTCTGGCGCGCTCCAAGATAGTACGATTCATGCACTCCGCCACTCCATTGTGCTGAGGTGTGCCTGGGACGGTCTTCAGTCTCCGAATCCCACGGGACGAGCAGAAGTTCTCGAACTCCTGGCTGCAATACTCGCCTCCATTATCGGATTTTAGGCACTTCAGCTTATTGCCTGTTTCATTCTCCACACAAGCAAGCCACTTCTTGAAGATGATGAAAATATCTGACTTGTGCTTCAAGAAGAACACTCACAGCTTTCTAGTAGCATCATCAATAAAAGTGACAAAATAAAGAGAGTTACCAACAGATGGGACTTGCGCAGGTCCCCACGCGTCGGTGTGCACCAACTCTAATTTCTGCAGTTTTGGAGCCGGTCCGGTCTTGTTGAAGCTCACCTTCTTTTGTTTGCCTAGGATGCATTCCTCACAGAAAGTCAGATCGATCTTGTTCAGACCCGGAAGCCTCTCTCCTGCGGCCATAATCTGCATCCCCTTCTCGCTCATGTGGCCAAGTCGTCGATGCCAAGTCATGCAGTCGACGAATGATGATGATGATGTTTGTCCTGCGGCAAGCAAGTGGTCGATCTTCCCGTTGGCGATATAGAGAGACCCTTCGCGTTTGCCGTGTGCCACCACCAGGGCACCCTTAGACACCTTCCAGCTTCTCTGCTCAAAGGATACTCTATAACCGGAGTCAGTCAGTTGTCCGACTGATATAAGATTTCGCCTGAGATCCGGTATATGCCGAACATCATTCAGCGTCAAGATGGTCCTGCCCTCCATCTTGAGGGTACAATTTCCCTTCCCGGAAACCTTGCAAGGTTGATCGTCACTAAGATAGACTGTCCCCAAGTCCTTCTTCACGAACGATGAAAGCAGCTTTTGTTGTGAGGTTGCATGGAAAGATGCGCCAGAGTCGATGACCCACGCATCACTTTTGTCTTCTAGGGATAGGAGAAGTGCATCTGAATCCGTCTCGTGCATGAGATTGGCTGCACCATCAGCCCGATCATCCCCTGCTGATGCTGGAACAGTAACTCTGTAGTCCCGTGCAAAGTGGCCCTTCTTTCCACATCTGAAGCAATTCCCTTCACCGTAACCATTCGAGTTAGGCCCTTTAGACTTTCCTCTGGATTTTGATTGGCCTCGTCGTCCCCTACCCTTCTTCTGTGCACGCCCTCGTGCCTCGACATGTAGAGCACTCCCACTGCTAGAGGCCTCAGCTCCTAAGACTTTGCGGCGAGATTCTTCATCCAGAATTGCCCCAACCACTATGTCGAGCTTCATCTTGTCATTGCCATTTGTTTGCGGTGAAAGTTGATTTCTTCATTGCTGAATCTATTACACGTTTATCGATTACAGATTCAAAGTAAAATTGGTCTTTTTATAAGACTTTCTTACACAATGAAAAAAAATAAAAAAAATACAACTCTCTTCAAACAAACACAACGGGTGTTTATTGCCCGCTGCTTGCGTGGGATCTTGCCTGTGACGGGGATGTTGATATCCGTGGACCACCGTCGATCAGATCTGATTGCTAAAAAATCAGGCATAGCTTCGTTGATTCACGAAGGAATCAAGAAACCGTAGCGCTTATCTCGGCAACAGTGAGATAATTGTTCTTCTTAACATTATCACAATGGGATAATCTTAAGGAACGGACCCGGGGAACTGCAGATCTGACGAGCTCCTCTTCTTTATCTTGACGAACTCGATCAGATCTCTACTCCTCCTCCTCTTTGAAATTCGTGCACTTTTGATCTTCAATCCAGCAGGGCTTCGCCAACGCTCGAGAATTCCAGATCTGAAAAAAAGAGGCTCCAAGGGCTATATTTATAGGCATCAAGGAGGTCCGGGCGGTTAAAACCGCACAACGGCGGATTTTTAGGGCTGGAGACACCCCAGGGCGTCTCAACGAGGCCGAGACACCCAAGGGTGTCTCGTTTGTGCCGAGACACCTCAGGGTGTCTCAACTCAGGCTGAGACGTTTCGTTTTGTACATTTGTTCGTTTCCGCCGTAACTTCTTCATCCGAACTCGGATTTGAGCGATTCAAAGTACGTTGGAAAGCCGAGAGGAGTTCTATAAGCTCCAATGATTAGATCATCTGTGGAATAAATGAGACACGAAGGGTATTTCGCCGTTTGTGAACGACACGAGGTTCCCGATCAGTTCGTGTCTTTGTTATTCTGAAATTCCGTTACTTCACGTAGTTCGTCGATTCACTTCAAGCGTTCACTGACATCAATCAAGCTTTTGTGAACCGGATAGTGACGTTCATCGTTTTTTCTTAGCACTGAGCTGTTCGTGGAGACCTATAGGTAATTTTCGATGCCTACACCATTAGCGTTGCTCACCGCCATCACCACATTCTCCCATGAATCTGGTAGACAAGAAAGTAGCAGAAGAGCTTAGATCTCGTTGTCAAACTTTAGATCTACTGCAGTAAGTTGTTGCACTACAGCCTGAAATTCGTTCAAGAAGTTCGCCACGCGAGCTCCTTGCTGCATCTTGAGATTGAATAGCTTTTTCATCAGGTACACCTTATTTGAAGCAGACGGCTTCTCATACAGCGCCTCCAAAGCCTCCATCAACTCCTTGGTGGTGGTCGCATGGGAGACGTTGTAAGTCACATGCTGGTGAAGGTTGAGCCTGATTGTGGCAAGTGCTTTACGATCAAGCACCTTCCACTTATCGTCGTCCATCTTCTCAGGTTTCCCCGCCTCTCCTTGGAGGGGTAGAAAGAGATCCTTCTGCTACAAATAGTCTTCTATTTGCATCCTCCAATATCTAAAATTTTGACCGCCGAACTTCTCAATTCGATGTCTGTTGTCTTCAACTGTAGATCCCATGGCGAAAGATTACGTCTTTTCCGTATTTGTGAATAGTACCGTATTTGTGAATAGTATCGTATTTGTGAATAGTACCATACACAATAGTGCCCAATGCCTTAAAAGAGTAAATATTAATCTAACTTATTTTCTGATGTGGAGGATCCACTTGTAGTGGCAGTCACAGAGCATACGATAAGCAGATATATATACTCTAAGTCAGGCTCTGATACCAGTTGTTAGGATACACCCCAATAAGAACGCCTCTAACGGAGACGCAATACACAAAATAAAGGCACAATATTCAACACAGTACTCACAGATATATGTGTTTCACTCCTTCGGAGCTACTCCACGGTGCAACGACGACGCCAAATTCTTTTATATCCCAAAAGAATAGATCCAAGAGAACACCCTCTCTTGATCAGATACACTCCAAGAACTCTCATAAACTCTCTCTGTGTTTTCTCTTACTCTTCTATAAGAGGAGTTGTTTCTGGGATGAGATTTTCTTAAGAGTTTAGGGCCCTATTTATAGTGTTTGAGAAAACACTATGCACAAATATAATATTATCTGTGGGATCCGTCACTAATAATAAAATATTTGTGGGACCCGGTGGGACCCGCCACCTTTTTCATTCTTCAAAGAAAACGCCACCTTTGTGGGCCCCACAGTTTGTTTTGTTAGGCTAACAGTGTTCACCTCTAATTTTCCACAGTGCAACCTCTATAGCAGCCTTTTTTCCATATATATAATGATATGACTATGGATAAGGGTGGGAATTAAAAATTTGTAGGATCCAGTCTTGATTGTTTGCACGGAAATAATTGTGAAGTAGCTAAGGTAAAAGAAGTAGAGGCTACTTCTGCTACCTTCAAGCAAAAAAATGTGTTTGGTTCTCTGAAAAACTTACTTCCAATACTTCCCTAAATGCTTATGCGGCGCCTACGTGTCATCCTTACTTCTAAAATATTTTTCCAATCCTCAATACTCAGAAGTAGCTCGGAAGTGGCGCCTACGTGTCATCCTTACTTCTAAAATATTTTTCCAATCCTCAATACTCAGAAGTAGCTCGGAAGTAGTTGAAATGCATATTAATTATGACATAAATAATTTTTTTATTAATATTTCCTTTATTAGTTACTTCTAACAATTTTTTATTGATAAAATTACTTCCTAATAATATTTCCAAATGTTATCCAAACAAAAAAGTAAATGAAGAGGGAGAAGTTCTACTTCCATTACTTCTAAAAATATATTAAACAAACAAAAAATGCTATTTCCTCTACTTCCTACTTCATAGCTTTGAAAGTTACTTCTATAACCTACTTCTTACTTCTAATACTTCCATAATCCAAACGGGTCATCAATAGTTCCGTGTCAAAAAATCCTAGAAAATTTGTTATTCCGAAACTTATGGTTTATCTTTCGATAAGGCCTTCAGACATCGATGTGTAGAAACTTTGAAATACTTCCTGCTTTTTCCTGATTTATAGATGATGCGGCATAAACATGTACCAAAAAGGTTGCAAGTGCACAACCGTGTCAAGTTATAGTATTTAAGATATCGATCCCACGAGTAAGGTGTTTTGTAGGAGAAAATATAAAATTGGTTCTTATATTGTGTGCGTGACAAATAAGATTGATGAGTGAATGTGATTGTGAAGAGATTGAGATAGTAAAAATAGTGTGTAGATAGGTGCAAGTGTAAGTAAGAGTGGATTTGAAAAAGAATGAGTATGATCAATAAGGTGAGAAGAAAAAAAATGAATAAAATCAAGAAACAAATCAAGAATGAAGAACAAAATTCTAGAATAAAAGAAAATGCAAGAAATTAAAGATGGTGGATTCAATTATAGATATGGATAATCTAAAATTAAACTCACTTCTTAGAAAAGGATGATTCCCTAGAGGGTTTTAGCCTAAAGGCGAATCAAACAAAATAAAAAGAAAAAAAGAAAAACTAAACCCAAGAGAGTTCTAGCCTCAAGGTGAATAGTATAAGAAATTAAAATCTAACTACAAAATAAATTGCAAAATCTAAACTACAAAATAAAATTGCAAGAATTAAATGCAAAAAAATAAATCTACTCTATAAGCATTAAATTAATCTAAGGCAAGAGGGTTCTAGCCTCTTGGCTATTTAACAAGAAAATAAAATCTAACTACAAGCATAGAAATAAATCTATACTAATAAGCAATAAAAAGGAAATAAAAGAGAAATGCAAACCTTCAAATAATTCTTCATCTTCATCTTCATCTTCATCATCCAACAAAGAGAAGAAGAGAAAAATTTAAAGTGGTGAAAAAATTATTATTTTTAATTACAACTAAAGTTATAATTTTGGAAGGCCTTCTCAATTAAGAGTAGCCCTCCTCTCCAAAAGGAGTTACAAAAAATTTCACACCCTTAACCCCTCACTCTCTACCCCTATTTGTAGTAATCTTCAATGAATATGAGCCATTGGATTTGTCTTGAGCCCCAAGCAACAATCTACACCTTTGAATTTGCCTTTTGTTCTTCTCTAGCCCAACATAGGAGGCCCAATTGATTTTCAAAAATAAATGAAAATCCAAGTTGTAAAAGTCCAGCCATGAAGTCTGCAGCAATTAACCAAAACAAGTCCGGCCCTATAGACTTCATTTGATTTTCAAATTGCAAGCAAGTCTCGGCCCACACTTGATTTTCTTTTTGTGATTTAAAGCTGCAGCACATAGGTCCGGCCCAATTGTAATTGCTTAAATCAAGTCCGATCCCCCATTTAAAAAAATGCAAATCTACAGCAATCAATGTTCGGTCAGCAGCCCAGTTCGGACTTTTGATTTGCAGCAGTCCATGAAGTTCGGTCCACATTGATTTGCAGCAGTCCATGAAGTTCGGTCCACATTCAAATCTTGAGCAGCCCATGTTCACTTGATTTTCAAAAGAAAATCACATCCAAGTCTCCGGCCCAATTGAGTTTTAATTCTAATCTCCAGCAGGTCCAAAGTTCAGCATTTGATTTTCAAAAGCAAAAAGTGAAGAGCTGCAGCAACATTGATTTTCGGCCCAATTTAGCCAAGTCCGGTTCCTTTGCTTTCAACAGCAACCAAAGCAAAGACCGGCCTTCATTAAGTCCAAGCCAAGTAATCAAATTCGGTCATGATAATCTTTGCATAAAAGCCCACTTCATTCTAACTATTTGCATCCAAGTCCACGTTTGATTTTGAAATTCCAAGCCTCTACAACCAAGTCCAGCAGCCCGGTTCTATTGGCTTTTTGCTTCAATGTGCTTCTAAAATGCTACAAAAATAGAGAAAAGAGATTTTGAGGGGTTTTTATATTTAATAATATTTATTTATATTTCCATTCATTTATGTGCAAACTAATCTAACAACAATTATTAATGGTATATTTATTCATATAAAATAGATAATGAGGGTATAAAATTATAATAAAATATGATTATCAATAGAAGTCTATATTTTTTGAAATTCTCAAGAAACTAAGGAGATCAATTGTATACTATCAGAAAAGCTTTCCTCGTTTAGAATTGAAACTAGATCTTGTGATATAGTGTTGTGTCCGAAGATAACCAACTATTTTTTATTTATAGCAAAGACACAAGTCACGTAGAGCGTTTAGGGTTGTAAGCAGATCAAACATAGATCAGGGGTAGTAGTACTGATCATATTTGGATCATTATACTAATGATGGCTATTGTTGGGGATTATGGATAGGCCTGTCCAAAAAGCCGGAGCCCGGCCCGGGCCCGGTCGGGCCACGGCCCGGCCCAGAAATCCGGGCCAGACCGGGTTCCGGGCCCGGGTCCGGGCTATCTCAGCGGCACCCGGCCCGGGCCCGCAACAATCCGGGCCGGGCGGCCGCGGCCCGGAGCCCGGCCCGGTGGCAACGGTCACCAGTGGTGACCGTTGCCGGAAAAAACCCGGGCCGGGCCGGCCATAACGGTCACCAGAGTGACCGTTGTGGCCAAAACGTCGTTTGACCATTTTGTCCCCAAAAATGGTCAAAAACGGCTATTTTGTGAGGTTATTTTGGTCATTTGCTTAGGGGGCTGGTTCTATAAATAGAGAGGCTTTTTATTTGTTTTCTTCACACCAAAACTCATCTACTTCTCTCTTATACTCTTATACTCTCTCTTATACTCTTATACTCTCTTATTTATACTTTCTAATCCTTTCATCAAATGGCTTTCAGATCTGATTATGAAGAGCAAAACCTATCTCTCGATCCTGAAATGAGTCCTCCTACTGGGTCTACTCCTACCGAAGTTAATCCCGAATCCGGTGGCGACGAATCTGCACCAAGAGCTCCTAAACGGCCAAGATCCGATGTGTGGAATTTTTACGAGAAGATCGACGTCACCAAGGATGAACACGGTAGGATCCTCACCCAGAAGGCTAAGTGTGCTTTGTGCGGCAAGATTTTTCAAGCTCATCATAAGAGCGGCACCAACCACCTCAAACGCCATTTAGATAAACACAACAAAGGCCAGCCTCCTCAAGGTGATATCCGACAATCCATGATTTCTCAATCCTCCTCTTCTGGTAGTCTCGGTAGTTGGAACTATGACGCTGTCAGAGCCAGGAAATACGTAATCAGGTTTATCATTCTTAAAAACCTTCCTTTTAAATTAGTAGAAAATGATGAATTTGAAGATATGTTTTGGGATGGTTTTTATCCTGCATTTAAAAAAATTTCTCGTCAAACCTATCAACGTGATATTTTAAAATATTATCAGGAGGAACAAGAAAAAATAATTTCTTATTTTAAAAATTTAAACTGTAAATTTTCTTTAACTTCTGATATTTGGACATCTAGAGCACAAACTGGATATTTATGTATCACAGCACACTGGATTGATGAAAATTAGCAAATATTTAAAAGAGTTGTTTCTTTTATTGTAATATAAAAGTCGCATACTGGTATTAATGTTGCAAATTTAATAATTGAAGAACTTATGAAATTAGAAATTTTAGAAAGAATATTTTCTCTTTCACTAGATAATGCAAGTAATAACAATGTAGCTGTTGATTTTATCAGATCAACTTTATCATTACCATGTTATGGTGATCTTTTTCATATTAGGTGTATCTGTCATATTTTAAATTTAATTGTTCAAAGTGCATTTACTGAAATTAAACCCATGATAGAAAAGGTTAGAACAGTTGCTTACATGCATAATGCTTCTGAACAAAGACTTAAAAGATGGAAATAATTTTGTAAAAGAAAAAATGTAAAGCCCAGACTAATTCCAAAAGATGTTGACCATAGGTAGAATTCCACATATGCAATGTTAAGTATAGCAATAGAATATAAAGATATTATAACTGATTTTATAAACTATTATGCTTCTAGTTCTAGTTCTGGTAGCACTTATGGAATAACTGAAGATGAATGGACAATTATATGTAATTTAAATGAAATGTTACAAGTTTTTTATAATGCTACAGTGTTATTATCTGACTGTTATTATCCAACCATTACTTTAGCTGCTTTACAAATTTTAAATATTCAAAAAAAAATTGGGAAATATCGTATGGATGATACTTTTAGACCTATGATTTTTTAAATGGAGAGCAAATTTAATAAGTACTTTAGGCATATTCCTCATATTTTTGGTTTGGGGGTTCTTATTGATCCATGCTTGAAGGATATTGGTCTTCGAAGTTTGTTACAATCCTTGTATGGTAATCAGATTATAGACTTAGATGATGGAACCACCCTTACTGCTACTACTTATCATTTAGTTAACCTTATATGATGAGTATGCAGCTAGATATGGTGTAGCTACACAACAGTCTTCAGCTTCGGCACCTTCAGCTTCGACTTCGAGCACAGGTCGAGGTAAAAGTGTAAGTTTTGATAGGTATGCAATGGTAGCTGAGCTAACTGGTGGATCTGGACTTGGATCGTCATCATTGGAGGTTTCTGAAATAGATGAATATTTATCTGCTTCTTTAGTTAAATATCAAGGAAATGCTTTAGATATTTTGCAATGGTGGAAAGTATATGGATCAGTTTCATATCCTATACTTTCCACCATGGTTCGTGACTTACTAACAGTGTAGATTTCGACGGTAGCTTCGGAATCCGCCTTCAGCACAGCAGGACATTTGATCAACGACCACATGACATGCTTAGATCCGTACACTGTACAAGCGGTGATGTGCTTACAAGATTGGTAGAGGTACGAGAAACGAATGCAAGGCATCGATCGGATGGCTGGAATTGAAGATAAATTTGAAGAATTGGGACTAGCAGATAGATATAAAGAATAAATTATAATCTTTATATCTTAGGCCTTAGCTTAAAATTTGTAAAGAATTATTTTAAAAATAGTTACAAATGATAGTGATATAGGTGAGTAGGTGCCAACCTAGTTGGGATTTACTTATCTATTGTGATGCGATTAATTCCAAAATAAATTTATACTTGTAATTTGTAAATGATTTATTAATTATTAATAAAGAATTTGTTTTTATCATTTTTTATTTGTAATTTATGCCATTTTAAGTGATTAATAAAATTATTGTTTTTTATTATTTTTCTTGTCTTTTTTTTGTATAATTTAAAATTTAAATAAAATCTAAAAATTTTGAAAAAAAATAAAAAAAATTGAAAATAATCCGGGCCAGCCCGGAACCCGACCCGGGGTACCCGGGTTCGGGCCCCGGATTTGCCCGGCCCGGGCCCAGATGGACAGACCTAATTATGGAACACCCAAACAAGTGTTGAATGATATGAATCTTAGAGGGGTTCATGGAAAAATGTCATTTAATGATTGGATTCCATAGATGAAAATTAAAATGTGTTTAATTAGTAGTATGTAAGTTTTAGTCCTACATTGGTTAATTAAATACATTTTAGTTGGTTTAAATTAACACATGTGTTATTTATGGCATAACAAAGGTGTTAGTATTATATACTTGTATTTGTATATAAGCGAGTGTGTGAGCAAGCGGGCTCGGGCGCGTGCTCTTTTTGCTCGTGCAGTACTTTAAAACAGCTTAAATGTTTTGCATGTGCCCACTTAAAACCAACTGAATGTTTCGTACGTTACAAAGATTGAATAGGTTTTATTGCAAACGTTACAAACGTTGCAATAACTGGAATTCAAGCATTTGTCTCCCGTGAACCTTATAAAAGGGCCTCTTCTGATCATTTGAAAAACACAGAACAGAAAATGAAATCTCCTGTCTTCTTCTTCTTCTTTCAATTTTATAAGTTGTTTAGTATTTGAGATTCTAGCGATCTGAAGAAGCAGTCGAGGTGTTCACAAGAAGAGAGCGCTTTAGAGTGCAGCCATCTCATCCTCGAAAGTACTGTGCAGACCCAACGCTACTGTAGGTGAGGCATAGTTTCTTCAAGATCAATCCTCCGTTAAGAGATTGATTCGGCACTTCTATAAAGTATTTCGAACTTGAAGTATTTTTAATAAGATGTTTCTAACTTTCTGCTGTTTTCTTTCATTTCTGTATGGTTTGTTCTGTACTGCTTTGGATCTGTTTTTATGCTTAATTTTCCCGACAACAAGCACCACAATAAAGAGACCAGTCTCCAACACAACACAATGGGCTTTTTATGTGGTTAGCCAAATGTGTATCTCCACAATTCCTCACCTAAGTAAATTCACTATCTTTTCTCCAAAAACATCTATCACTCAAGTGCTCCAAGAAACTTTTATCATAATCATTTTCCATTGTCGATTGTCCTTCAATCTTCTTTAGTTGCATTCTATATTTTTTATGAGATCTGGGGAGAATCCTAATAGATACCGTTGAAATCCTGAGACTCAGCAGTGAGATTAGTGGATAATCACGAGTTAGCGATGGGGTCCGATTCGATACAGACCATGCAGGGGTCCCCTCATTCCCTTAGACGGCTATTCCCCTATGTGAAATAAGAGAACTACAAAACAAACATGTTAGAGGACCGAAATTGGGTTCTTCGGTGGGTTCTTCGGTGATTTCTCTGACGATTAGATCTTTATAAAGCTTGAGTGGTGAACTAATGAACTGTGTAAGTCCAGAAAGTGCAAATAATGAAATTAGTTGGCCAGAAATAGCGTACATGTGGCCCCGAAGGGGGTCTAAAGACCAGCTCTTTTGCAGTAGGCACTGAGCTAATATTTATACTTAACTGGGAGGGGTTAAATGCATAATTGTCTGGGTCCAAGCAGACAGCTGGTTGGTAGATAGTTTAACAGGTGTCGATTGGTTGTGCGATAAGTCACCATTAATTTAATATGATGGTGATTGAGGGGGTGTGGCGCTAACGGTAGGTGGTGAGTCATGGAGGCTAGGGACACTAGTCATGATGACAATGGACAGCTGCTGGTGTAGAGTTCAAGGACGAACCACCTCTCGAATTGGGTCCGTGAGTGGGACGGCAAGTACTGTATTTTTTGTCGGCCTCACAAATTGTCGACCCGGTTCTGAATGAATGAGGGTGGTTGACTAGGCTAAGGAGGTCGATAGAGAGCTTGCCTTGAATCAACCAGGCTGGGGAGGGTCAACTGTCTAGGTGACCCAAGTCGCCCCTAACTGGGGTGAGCTGGCATGATTGGTTAATGTTGATATGAGACACAGTGTCGGCTTCATGAGTGTTGATTAACACTTAGGTTAATTATTGCCATAACCGATACGAATCCAAACTAGAACATCATTCATTAAGAAAAAACCATTGTCATTTAAGCTCTCTTAAACAATTTAGCTATTTTGTTAGTACTTGCACTCTCTCTGAGCTCCCAACAGCTTCCGATCAGGTTCGAGATGTCGATCTAGAATCATGCAACAAAACTAAAACGTAAGAATATAATTTAGTTTTTTTCCCCTTTTCAGTTAAACTGAGGGTAAAAAATAATACATGGCCACATGATTCTATTCTACATGACACTTCAACACAACAGAACAGTAAAATTGTTAGATGTTCAGGATATGCAGATGTCAGTGAAGCAGTTTTGATGGTATAAGTGGCTACATTTTCATATATAAACCATAAGAATCAACAAAGCTTAGCAAACAACAAATTGATCTAATTAATCAACCCAACACAAACTAGACCCTAGCAAAAAATCACCGCAACAGCCACTAAAACTATGACAACATAAGAAGAAGCTACACTCCTCATGTTTGCTAATGAGCTCGGAGGTGGTTTCATATCAGAAGGCGATGCCTCAGGAGAGTGAGCTTGCGGCAGCACGTCGATCTCCAGCTTCTGGCCCGCGACGCTGCAGTGGATCGAGACAGTGCAGATGTACCATTTTTTCCCAGTTGTTAAAATCCTGATTACATCTTTTCCTGTGTCAAGAACTGTGGCTGCTGGTTTCGCGGCGCAGTCTTTGAATCCAGTCTCGTCTACTTCGATGACGTTGTGATCCCCTCTCTGGTACTTGAACACTGCAAGTATTGAAAATCTTCATCTCTTTGTTTCAACTTTATTCTAAACTTGTAAACCTCACACAAAAGCATGTAAGTCGGTTAATTTAGATTTACTCCATTCATTGTTAATAACAGTAGAGAGTAATTAAACTTCAATTAGAGTTGTCTACTATTATTCCATGTTCTGTTGTAAAAACCATTCATTCTCCACCAACATATTGTTCATCTTTGTGAGAAAATATCCCATGTTCGGTTGTCCATTGCTTAATTTAACAACGCATTAAAGAGATCTATCCTCCAATATACTTGAGGATTTACGCATTGGTTCAAAGATAAACATCCTTTTAGTACGCTGCTAATTATATAATGTCCTAAGACTTTTTTGTTGACATGAAAATGATGAAAATAATTACATATTTTTTTTCAAAATATTAGATAACGTTAAAATACATATAGTTTTAACAAAAGAATATTTAAAATATTAAACTATTACAATAAAATAAAATATTAAATTATTAGAATACGATATTAATTGTTAGTTTGGATACAATTTCCATAAATTTACAGCACAACATTCACTGGTATTCATCAATACTGTAAACAAGAACCAGTGGATAACAATCTATGACAAAACAGATACTCTCATAAGTTTCCCAACTTATCTGTCTAATTATTAGAAAATGGATTGTTGCTTGGCGATTTGATGGATAGCTTAAATTTTCTCAAACTTGCACACCAAGTTTACGTAAATATATAAACTAGAACTAGTGATTTTCCAAGAAAATAGAAAGAAACATACCAAGATTGTCGCCAACACGGAACTGTTGGGTCTTAGCCCAAGCTCTGTAGTCAACCTCCAATGTCCAACCTCGTTCTCCACCAACAGCATGATCAATGGCTCCATTAAGGGGGAAGCAAGCAGCCATAAGCATCATCACAAGAGCACTCACCATCTGTCGACAAGCCATCAGCAGGCAAATACCTCTCCCTCGGCTAATTTGTAGTATGGAACTTTATTTATGATAATTGATGGCCGGCTATTAAGAAAGTTTCCGCATTGAAATGATCTGAGCTATGACCGCGTTGCGGAGAAAAAGGAAACAAGGAGATAAAGAACAAGAAACATGGAAAGAAAAGAAAAGGGGATCAACCGTTTTCATGCTGCAATTGTCATCTCTCGTTTAGCAAAACATGACATAGGATTGTACTAAAGGTTGCTTGATCTTTAACCTGGACTATCTTGAGTCCATATGGAGTCCTAATGGACTAGACTCCAATTTTAGAATCAAAGTTGGCTGATCGCAGCTGGATCATGCATCCAATACCTACATGATCCAAGCTCGTCCTCTACCGGTTACCATTGGACTAGGTCTTAATTGCTGCTATCTGACAATTTGAATGACATAATTAGGCAAAGATGGAATCACCAAAACTTAAGAAAGAGTATACACTATAGCATGATTCCAATGACCAACTTTAATGACACCTAAGTCTTGCCATCAGAATTAAATTCATGTTACAAAGGTTGTTCAAGAATGCAAAGCATCATATTCATTCAGCGCATACATCTATACTGAGTCCGCACCTTCGCACCATGTACAAGAAGTTGTGCCACAACAAAATATGCAGACACCAAAAGAAGTATGCATGTAAATGACACAGCAATTGAGTTACATGACTGCCACTGGAAATGCTAACCGTAAAATTTCGACATGTAGATCTCAGTTTGCTCGGATTACAGATTACCCGAGCAATTGAATTGTCTCCATGATATCAGAAGTTCAAACTGACAGCAACCCAGCTATCGTCACTAAACGGTAGCAATGATGCACCTTCAGGCAACACCATCCCAGGTTTCTTTGGGTACACCCTGACTCTATTGCATTCAAATGAACACGCCATCTCTCTGATTGGAGATGCAGAGTTTACATCCACAACACAGTGGTTATCACAAGCGGATCCTGTGGAAGATTTGGTCTCATCTTCAGGAAAAGTGTCTTCAATAACCTCAACGTCTAGCTTAGGAAGAGATAAAATTGTCTTGTCAATATGAGCATTGCCATTTAGCATGTTTTCTTTTGAGCCCGAGTTTGTTCCCTGATCATCATGAACAACAGGAGCCATACTGACGATATCAGAGTCATTTTCTATTGCTTGGCCATCCTCATGATTTATACCTACATCAAGTTGAAGAAATGTATGGTTAAGAAGTTGCATTTGCAACCGTCAACTGAAAAACAAAACATTTAATACACCCTAGTACATCCAGCTTCTTCCTAAAAGACAAATGAGAGCTATGTCACATAATAGCAACTTCATCATAGCGATTTATCAAGCCATCGAAAATTTTTATCGAAGTGTTGAAATTAATCTAGAAATCTTGTCAGCAACCACAAACTTTTCCATAACCCCTATCACATTGTTTTGTTTGTTTTTCTCACTCTTCTTCCCTATTATGCGTCCCTCCTGTGGCTTATTAACAGTTTAAATGAAACAAGACAGAAGCATCTAAATCTAATGTCCTAAATTCTGATGAGTAACATTCATCCTTCGGTTCCAGAAAGGAGTGTATGAAGTTGTACATTTACTACAGGGCTTCCAGACATTGACTGTCAGTATATTATAGGTCTTGTAGGCTTCATATCTGGCAACTCCAGAAATGTCATTTTTCTTGTCCTTGTCCTTAATACATAGCAATACTGGTAGTAGTTA
The DNA here is from genome assembly GCF_001876935.1 of Asparagus officinalis. Taxonomy (NCBI): domain Eukaryota; kingdom Viridiplantae; phylum Streptophyta; class Magnoliopsida; order Asparagales; family Asparagaceae; genus Asparagus; species Asparagus officinalis. The sequence goes on from NC_033796.1 coordinate 10,285,885, forward strand.
CACTTGGACTCAAATGTGATATATGAATAGCATCCACACTATGCATGTAGCGACAAACAGTATGGTTCTGTGTGTATGATCGTGGCCATTGATGTATGGTTTGTCTTTTATTTTGGTGTTTAGACATGGTTTTCCCTCCATTTCTTCTTTTGCTATTTATGTTATGCAAGAGTCATGCACACAAAGGGAAGCCCTTTTTTCAATAAATATACATATGATCTGATGCCCGGTCTAAGGTGACACCAAAAGTGAGGCATCGTATCTCAATGAAAATTGGGACAGTCTATAAAACGCAAACCTATCTTAAGGAGGCTCCTTAGGAAAATCAGCGGGATTTTCTGAAATTATCCTGACCACACATCAATTTTCATTGAAGCAAAATAGTTTGGCATGGGGAAATATGTTCAGGAGAGGGTTATCATGAGCCCTAACATGCTAATTGATGCGGACGATGACTCAACATATCATATGTTCGCAAATCCAAAAAGTTCGAGATGCTACGTCCCAGTAGAAACCCACCAAAATTCACAAACACCGTATAGATTTACTTCTGATGAGCACCATATGCGCTCCATAAGCCAAGGAACCAGGAAACCACAACTTCCATATCAAGCTACATCAGTTTTAAAATATAGTTCAGAACTTAAATAAACATTATTTCCGCACTACATGAACAACAATAACAGAAACTTTCCCAAAAATCATTGAATATGACATTAGAAATTCCATTAGAAGATACAGCAGTTTTCAGCTATAGCCGAGTGATAGTCATTCCAGTTCGCAAATCTGCTTCCCATCCTTTACTCCATATAAATGTCCAAAATATAAAGTAGTACTATGATACCGAAAATACAGTGAATGGATCCTTTATGTAGCGAACCAGTTATGGTCTTATACATGACAAATAGTTCTATTTGCAACCCTTTATATGAAGGCAAGAACTAAAAGGTTGTATCAAAAGACTAAACATAATAATAAAAGCTAACAAATTTTCCAATTCATTTGAAGCAGATCAAACCGAAATATCACCTGCATTAGGAATTAACCAAAGCAAGTTCAAGAAGACAATCAAAACAAGGACTGTATGATCAGCATGACTGTAATGAGGTCCAATAGAACTAACCTTCATGGTCTGAGAAATCCAAGCTGACAGCAACCCACATATCATCGCTAAATGGTAGGGGGATGGCACCTTCAGGCAACACCATATCAGATGTACGTGGATAGACCCTTACTCTATTACAGAGCAGCGATGAATTCTCATTAGCAACAAGATGGTTAGAGCTCCTATTTCGAGGAATGCTGCAAATTCCTTGGTTGGCAGGAACCTTAGAATCCAGCTTATCGTATGATGCAGCTATCTTTTTAGTCAAGCCATTGCCACTGACCATGGTTCCCTCAGTTATATACGGATCCTGGTGATCTTGGAGATTTATAGGCATAGCCACAGTGCTGGAGCGATTGTTAACAGTACTTTCATCTTTTTGCTTTTTATCTAAAGCCAAGTTACAGAAAAGAACATGTCAACGTATGTTTTGTACATTTTGGTTGAGAAAATAACATCAAAATTCAACATTTTCTTTCTGACCGCACTGAAACAAGCATATCTCCTAATAGTATTCTTAAAATCATCATCTTCCAAGGCTTTTCACATCAACATGGAGACTGTTAATGAATTCTAAGTCAAGAAAGGCTCACAGTTAAGAACTTATGAGGATATAAAAAAGTTGGATGCTAATATGATTACATCACTCTATTAGTAGTTACTACACATCTGTCCAAGGCAATCATGGATAAAAGGCAAAGCTTGCCATAAGACTAATTGATGTAGTAACTACTTTCTTTGTTATGCAACTAGAGAGTATTTCATGACAAGAATCTACAAGACAGGAAGATGACAAGACTTTACAAGTACTGAATCATCCCTACAGGAAGATAAATTAGAGACCCAAATTCAAACAAATTAAACAACTCTTAGGGTGAACTCTCGAATGAGTTATCACTTGGCTCTCAGGTGTAGACATGCCATTAAGGCTTGGATTGGTAGGAGGTACAAGGAGGTACGGCAAGGTGAGGTGAGGTGCTCAGAAAGACATACATTATGTGCTTCTTGGTCGGTAATAAGGAGAGTGAGAGGACGTACACGACTTGCGTTCAATTTTCATTTTATCTCACCTCACTCATGTGTCCCTCCAATTCGGGGGGATACCTCCCCCTCCAAAGACCCTTCACAAAACAAGATTTTTGGTTTTGTCCCTCACCT
>NC_033796.1:10288157-10318525 GCF_001876935.1 Asparagus officinalis
AGCCTAAGATGTTTACATCTTGTTGCTATTTGATGGTTCTTACCCATTTTATGGAGGTGAACACTATGGAGAGCTGGTTTTTCTAGCTTAAAATGTATAAGCAATAAGAAGGCTTGACCACAGGCCAATGGCATACTAGGATTTTGTGAAAAGTGTCTTATGTGCTTATTTTTCTCCTGGTCATGAATTAGACAACTAAAGGGTTGATGCCAGGATCAGATCAAACAAGCAAACAGATTTTGTCAAATCTCCCACAGAGCCTTCAGATATGATGAATTAGCAATCTTTTGATGGGAAAGGATGCCATGGTTATCATGCCGCTCATGAGTTAGAATACGTAAAGCAGTAATAAATAGAAACAGTAAAAGGATATAAGACATTAGAACTATATATGTTCACCAAAAATATAAAAATTAATGACCTGGTTTCATATCCAGAAGATATCTAAATAATAGTGCAGCTATACAAATTGAACCTATATACAAGAAAATATGATAAGCATGTTTAGGTAGCTTGATTGACACTCAGTTGTTTGCACAACAGAAAAATATAGGAAGTGCAAAGGGTTCAGCTGCAACACTGTCTCATTAAGAACCTCAAGTTGTTAAATAGATTCTATCCAGATCTGGTGACACGCACATTTCATTCCCAGACTGCAATGCACAATTTACTAGGTGGATTCATGAAAATTGGAGAAAATCAGTATCATAAGGATATTCCCTACGCACAGAGCATAAATCTCTCTATATCAAAAAAGCCATACTGCCTACCACCTGTGTGCTTTTGGGGAACAAAATAACCCAGATAATTTTACCCTTCACAAATTTGAAAATTGCATTTAGTTATACGTGGAACAAAGTTCTCCTGTCACTTTACACGTGTCAAGTACCTTTTCTTTACTATTCTATCAAAGAAGAAGAACTCACCCTTTGCTAAATCCTATCTGAATGGCGACAAACTTCAGTCTTCAACACACTAAAGAATTAAATCACTCTTCACATCCTCATCGTTTTGAAAGGTTTAGAAGCATCATAAAGTACATTCACATTGAACTTTTAATATGAAACATGAAGACTCCAGGGCGTTCACAAATGTGTTTGGTTAAATGACTTCACAAATGTTTCTGGTTCAACCAAATTGTACTAACTAAAACCAAATTGTACTATCTAAAAACTTAGATTTTCTCAAGAAATATAACTTCAAGGGAAATTCACATTAGATTGATAAACTTTCCAGCTCAATTTAAGCATGAAACTTTTCGAATCTCTCTTTCACTCTTAGAATTTGTGCAGACACTAGCTTATATATTCTCCTCTACATATATCTATCCTCCCTGTCGTACATACTTCTTTACATAATCCAACAATTATATGGAGTAGGCACGTGCAATGAACATACCCGCCTCACTAATATCTCATTAAAGATGAAGCATGAACCTCCAAGGCAATGCAAGAATAGCATCACTTGATTAATGCAAACCTTATTTACCAATAGCACAAAAAACAAAAGAAAATGAATACTACCTGAATTATTTCCACTATGTTTCATCGCGACAAATGAAAGTGGAACTGAGAGAGGTTTTGGCAGCTCCAAGTCCCTGGTGTCCTTTGACTGTGACCCTGAGAAAGCTGACTCAAGATTTTCACACATCAAGTTCCTATTGTCCTTCGGCTGTGACCCTAAGGAAGCAGGCTGAAGATGTTCATTATCCAAACAACCAGAAGAAAGTTTAGCTCTTGCTGAAACATCTCCACTTTTAACCACCTTGACATATGACAGTGCAGTTGACAGAGGCTTAGGCAGCCCCAAGTCAGGGATATCCCTTGACTGCAACCCTGAAGAAGCCAATTGTTTGTGTGCCAAGTTCGTGTCCTTTGACTTTGACCCTAAAGGTGCAGGTTCAATATGTTCATGCTTTGAATAACTAAAGGGAGAGTTAGCTCTCCCGAAATTGACAACAGAACCTGCAAATGTAGTAATATGAACATCTCCAGATCAAAGCATTAAAAAATGATGTTGCTATTTAATGAAAATCATATACAGCGATGCTACAAGACAATTCTAAGCACGTACCATTAACAGAATTACAAAAATATAAATATAGAATATTATACATATGTCGAATACTAGCATCAGAAGCTAGGCGTAACAAAAATTTCCAAAGGATGACTGACATGAATATAAGAGGAATTTTGAGAGAGAATGTGTTAACTCCTACCTAGAACTTATACTAAGATATATAATCTATGTACTGTACATAAAGTCAACATGAAATAATAAGCAAAAGGTAAGTCGGGTTAAGCTAAGATGTCATAGTATAAAGAGAAGCATAGCATCATATGAAAAAAGAAAGAAGATGCTGTGATTGAATAATTGAACACATTCTAGGTAAAGATTTGAATCAGATATATCATGTATAGAAAAGATTCTGATCTATAGTGTCCAGAGAAAAAGACTGCAGTCACCTATATGGTAAGAGATGTACATAAACATATATCAGCAAGGAGAAATCACGAGTGTTTTAGACATCTAACCAACAAAGAGTTTACAAAAGAGCCACTGCTCATGGAGATTACAAACATCAAAAATGCTGGAAGCGGGACTTACGTTCTTTAAGCTTAAACCAAGCAACTTTTGCGGCATTTATCTCCGCCTGCTTTTTACTTCTTCCAACTTCTCCCATAAAACTATGACCATCAATTTCAACTGTGGAAGAGAAAACGGGCATGTGACTTGCACCACTGCTGACTGTGTTGTACTTTGGCAAGTGAAGTCCTTCCTTTGTTGCCAACTCTTGCAGCATATTCTTGTACAGAGATGAATTATCCTGCAAGATTATAATACTAAGGTATCTGTTACTTCTCTGTAATGGTCAAATACTTAAGTTAGTAGTAATGTATTTACGACTTGCCTGTGGATTTTCATCTACAGATAAAGATGAAAGAGCCACTCTAGCAGCATCATTTTCAGCCTCTTTCACTGTATTGAAGAATTGTGGACTATTGTAGGTTTGCCCATCAACTGTCACATTAGCCTTGAAGCGAGAAGCGTGAGCAAAACCCTCACGAACAGCTTCATATTTTGGCAGATCAAAATTGTTCTTTTGAGCGTAGGTATGCAGCTGACTCTTGAATGAAATTTGATTTTCTACAAGTGCTAAATAATTTTGTTCAAATAAATAATGTGAAAAGATATTTGTCAAACGACATTAAATAATTCTTTATAATAAATAATCATACTCTTCCATTTGCAGTTGCAGTTTCATATGTACTTCAAATTCATAGTAATAAGAATTTTTTGCAAGGAATGAAAATTGAGGGTTTTAGTGCAAAAAGAGCAAAAAGTAAGCGTATAACTTCTGTGCGAAACTTAAATTTAATTGTGAAAAAAACTTATAGAATACCCAATAAGGAATTTTTGTTACTGAAACAAAAACAATAACAGACATCAACTTCTTCATCTGTAATTACAATTTCGTGTAATTATCAAAATAAGTGCAAAATAGTAGAGGCACAAAAGCCATGAGGAAGGGAAATTTCAAAGAAATCAACTTTAACAAAAGAAACCCTACAGAATCCCAATTAACAACCCTTGCATGACATTTGGTTCTCTATTTTTCCCCCTTTTTTATTTTGCAAATAAACATTGTGAACGGATAATTCTAAAGAAAGAAGCAAATAATTACTCGTAACAATTTTTATTTTGCAAATAAACATTGTGAACGGATAATTCAAAAGAAAAAAGCAAATAGTTACTTGTAACAAATAATCATTTTCTTTCATTTGCAGTTGCAGTTGCAGTTGCAGCAGTTTCATATATACCTCATATATATAGTAATAATAAGTATAGAAACGAGAAAAGAAATACAACAACAAACAATCTCCTGTAAATTTATGTGATCCAAAAGAAGAAAAATAAGTGAATCTAGGACTTGTATGAAATTTAAATTCATTTTCAAACAACTTCTACAATTTAAACAAACCAACGAAGTATTTCTCTCATATTGTACGTACACAATTAAAAGAGATCAACTTTCTCCAGTGCAGTTCTCCAATTTTGTGCATGATGAAAAAGATAACAGAATAATAAGAGTAAAATCTAAAGGAAAAAACAATCCGAAAAGGAAATAAAAATGCCAATTTGACAGTACCTTCAACTACAATAGACGTATCCTCACAATTCAAAATTGCTGATAAAATTAAACCAGGGGCATTTTCGTAAAAAGAGAAACTTACCGGGGATTTGAGGGGAGGCTTTCGTAGGCGGTGGCGGGAGAGCGACGGCGAAGTGATCGACGGCGGCCTGAGCGGCCTTGTTCTGGGCCTCCTTCGACGACTTCGAGAAGTCGGGGGCGTCAAACTAACGTTGTAGTCCGGCGCGGCCCACATTCGCTGGTGGCATAGCTCCTGAAGCCTACTCTTGAACATTGAAGGATTAGGGACTAGGGCTATGGTTAGGGTTTATGGGAATTTGTTCAGAATTAGGGCTAGGGTTTCCGAGATTTTGGCTTGAGATTGACGCTGGAATTGGGAACGAGACGGGGGAGGGAGAAGAGGGACGATCAAGGGACAGGGATAAAGGAGCGAAAGGACGCTGGCCCCGCGTTTATCGTACTGTAGAAGGGTAGTATTGTAATTTCCTTGGGAAATAGGATAGTTGTTTTTCGTAGGTGTCGGTTCATAAAATGGGTGTGATTTTTTTTTTTTTTTGAGATTAATGCTGCCTTCTTAATTTTATTTTGGGAAAAATGTTTCTAGCCCCCAAAAGCCAAGTGAACGTGCTTCCTACCCCCAAGACTTGGTCAATGGGCGTTTTACCCCTAAAAATAAAGAATCTGTTCTCTGAGCCCTCAAAATACAAAATCCAAGACATTAAAACATGTGAAGACCATAATATCCTTCTCTCTCTTTCTTTTTTTATTAAAATATGATGAGGGTTATTTTATTATTTTTGTTTTTCTCTTTCTCTTTATCATGATGTACCAAGAGGATAGTTAAAATGATTGATGATGATTATTTTATTATTTTTGTTTTTTATTATTTTCGTTGTTTGTATTGGGAGGTTGTTAAAGTTACAGGTTAATTGTTAAGGTTACGAGTTAATTGTTAATGTTATGGGTCAATTATTAAGGTTATGAATCCTCTCTCTCTCTTTCTTTTTTTATTAAAATATGATGAGGATTATTTTATTATTTTTGTTTTCTCTCTCTCTCTCTTTATCATGATGTACCAAGAGGATAGTTGAAATGATTGATGAGGATTATTTTATTATTTTCGTTTTTTATTATTTTGGTTGTTTGTATTGGGAGATTGTTAAAGTTACGGGTTAATAGTTAAGGTTACGAGTTAATTGTTAATGTTACGGGTCAATTGTTAAGGTTATGAATCCTCTCTCTCTCTCTCTCTCTCTCTCTCTATCATGATGTTTCTTTGATGATATTGAAATGATTAAAGAGGATTATTATTTTATTATTTTTGTTTTTTATTCTTTTTGTATTTTTAGAATATTCGTTGTTAAGGATAATGGTTGGTTGTAAATGTTATGCATTGATTGTTAAGGTTACGGGATGGTTGTTAAGGTTAAGGGTTGTTAAGGTTATGAGTTTATTGTGTAGGTTACGGATTTGTTGTTAAGGTTATGAGTTTAATTGTTAAGGTTACGTGTTTAATTGTTAAGGTTACGGATTTAATTGTTAAGGTTACGTATTTAAAAAAATAATAAAATAATCCTCATCAATCATTTCAACTATCCTCTTGGTACATCATGATAAAGAGAGAGAGAAAACAAAAATAATAAAATAATCCCCATCATATTTTAATAAAAAGAGAAATAGAGAGAGAGAGGATTCACAACCTTAACAACAAACGGTTTAATTGTTAAGTAAACTGTAACCTTAACAATTAAACCCGTAACCTTAACAATTAAAACCGTAACCATAATAATTAAACCCCTAACCTTAACAATTAAACCTGTAACATTAACAATTAAATCGTAACATTAACAATTAATAAAACCGTAACCGTAACAATTAAACCCGTAACCTTAACAATTAAAGACGTAACCTTAACAATTAAATCCGTAACCTTAACAATTAAACACGTAACCTTAACAATTAAACTCGTAACCTTAACAACAAATCCGTAACCTCGTAACCTTAACAATTAAACACGTAACCTTAACAATTAAACTCGTAACCTTAACAACAAATCCGTAACCTACACAACAAACCCATAACCTTAACAACAAACCCTTAACCTTAACAACCAACCCGTAACCTTAACAATCAATGCATAACCTTTACAACCAACCATTATCCTTAACAACAAATATTCTAAAAATACAAAAAGAATAAAAAACAAAAAGAATAAAATAATAATCCTCTTTAATCATTTCAATATCATCAAAGAAACATCATGAGAGAGAGAGAGAGTATTCATAACCTTAACAATTGACCCGTAACATTAACAATTAACTTGTAACATTAACAATTAACCCGTAACTTTAACAACCTCCTAATACAAACAACCAAAATAATAAAAAATAAAAATAATAAAATAATCCTCATTAATTATTTCAACTATCATCTTGGTACATCATGATAGAGAAAGAGAGAAAAACAAAAATAATAAAATAACCCTCATCATATTTTAATTAAAAAAGAAAGAGAGAGAGAGAGATTGGATTCATAACCTTAACAATTGACCCGTAAAATTAACAATTAACTCGTAACCTTAACAATTAACTCATAACTTTAACAACATCCCAATACAAACAACGAAAATAATATAAAACAAAAATAATAAAATAATCCTCATCAATCATTTCAACTATCCTCTTGGTACATCAGGATAAAGAGAGAGAGAAAATAAAAATAATAAAATAATCCTCATCATATTTTAATAAAAAAAGAAAGAGAGAGAAGGGTATTATGGTCTTCACATGTTTTAATATCTTGGTTTTGTGTTTTGGGGGCTCATAGAACAGATTCTTTATTTTTAGGGGTAAAACGCCCATTGACTAAGTCTTGGGGGTGGGAAGCACGTTCACTTGGCTTTTGGGGGCTGGAAGCATTTTTCCCTTTTATTTTTTGAGGTTTGCTTTGGTGCTCCAAAATAGGCTTTTCTCAATTTTTTAAATTGACAAAAAAAAATCAGCTAAAATAAGAAATGGTACTTTAGTCTTTCAAAATTCTTTTCTAATTGCTTTCTATCCTAAAAGCAACCATTCTGTTGCTTCTTTCGTCTTGATTAATTAGCTTATAAACATAGAGATTAAGTTTTTAATTTAGTCAATAATTTACATCACATGACATAATTACTTCATCCAATTATTGTATAGAGGCGAAGAACAATGAGCATAACATAGTGTTCTATATAATTAATTTTTTTTTAAAAAGAAAAAGATAGGGGTGCCTTTATGGTGCTTCTCTTCACAAGAATAAACATAGTGTTCTATAAAATTAAACCATTCTCGCCTGCCCTGCTCCTTGTGGGCCCTGAGACTCGCTTCTATTTCGAATGCACAAAATGGAAATTGAAAGCTCACAAAAATTTGATTGAGAAGTTTTTTTTTCTTATGGAAAGTGCGGAGCGTTACATGATAACGCGGTAAAAATTATACGTGAAATATTAGTTAGTTGGAGATTTCTAACTAATCATAAATTTTGTTTCTCTCCTAAATTGTATTTTCTAAATTAACCTTTTTACTAATTGAAATTATAGTTAATTATAATTTTGGGTGTGGAACACCTCCTAACCGTCAAATCTATCTATCTAGAGATGTGAGAGCTATTTTTAAGGAATTTATTTACAGATATGTCACCGGTGCTCCAACAAATCTTCATGGAGCATCGAAGCTGTAGGCTTATTTTTTAAAATTTAAATATTGCTTACAGATTTCAATAAATCTTATATTTTTCTTATTTTTTAAAGAGAAGACTTGACATTAGTGTGTCGATAACAAAGAAAACTAATATTTACTAAGATAAATTTACGTGAGGAGGGATGGACGAGAAAAAACTAATTATATTGGTGTAAATTCACTGGATCAAGTCAGAACTCCACTAAACACGATGCACTTTCTCTAGTGTCTTCTTCAGTTCGGTTCTTTGAATTAATAGCATGCGCTACAATTTTTGAAACAAGACGGTAATAATTTTTTTTTTTCCGCAACTGTTAGGTCAATAATTTAGTAAGATATAAGACATGCATCTTTATTAAGTTAAGATTTTTATAAGTTTGTGTGAAATGCATTTGAAATTCCCTGATTAGGACATTTGTATGTATTCATTCTCCTTATTTGTATACTTGAATTTTATTTATTTATATATTTTAAAATTACAAAATCTGATTTATTAGGAGGGCATTTGAGTGTACATTACGTGAACCTGAATCCCATGCCTTTAAAAGAAAACGTATTCGGACTTGTATATTCTCCAAAATCTAATACGCATGGAAAGAACTAGCGTATCAAGTGCGAAATAATATTAAGATACCTTAGATATGGTAGTATTAAATCCTAAACGTTAGCTTTTAATGTTCATTGAATTTCATCGCATCCTTTGGACCAATTTAAGGGAGACAAACTCAAGGTATTCACAATATCATTTCCACCTATTACTCAAAATTATAGCGTAACATTTTATAGCCAATTACCCTCAATCTCAAGCTTATTTCTAAAGGGTTTCTTCGATGGTAGTGCCATAAAACTTTCATACTTTGACCTAGCCCTCCAAATCTTGATATTTTGATATGAGTCCCCCAAATCTGCCTATTTTGAAATTAGTCCCCCAACTCGCTTAGCTCTACTGACATTAGCAGCAGCTTGAAGAGATTTGGGGGACTAATTTCAAAATATGGAGATTTGGGGGGCTAATTTCAAAATATGAAGATTTAGGGCTCTTATTTCAAAATACTAAGATATAACGCTCCGTTTGGCAAATAGTTAAGGAAGAAAGGTTAAAGTGAATGATTAATGTACTTAGCATATTCGATAATCTGAATGACTAAATTATTAACTCGTTAAATAAGTTTTATTTTAGCCTGGGAATAACAATGACTTTGACCATTTTTTATAATTAGAAGGGTTAACTATTAATCTTTCTAGTTAACCCTTCTAAATAGGAGTATTAGTAAACCCCTCATTTTGAGGGGTAGCTTATTTTAATCCCTCTAGAGGGGTTAGCTTAACTCTTTTATATTTTTTTATGTTTGGCAAATTATGAAAAATTAACTCACTTTAACCATTATATAGATTTTTTGTGTTAGGCGGGTTAAGATGGGGTTAAGTCTCCTTTAACCCCTCACTTAATCTTTTGCCAAGGAACTAATTTCAAGATATGAAAATCCTTCAGGACTAATAAAAAACCATTTCTAAATTACTTGCAAGGCAAAGAGTCAGATTAATATAACAATTGGTAAGGGCCTACAAAGCCGATGACGCTCGACACAGAGATGCAAACAAACCAGCAAACTAACAAACTTTCTTTCCCTTCAGAATTATCAAAGTTACATTATGGCATTATATGCCTCAACAATATTCATAAACCAAGAACGAAAAAAGCCCGCATATGACAATAAATCTAATACCCTAAACCACAGACAAACCCATTATTATTAATCCCACACAGTTTCCTTCCTTTCACCAAAAATCTGATGAAAATTACACCCGATTTCAATCATAACATCTTAATCTTCACTTGGCGCTTGCAAGCTGGGTTCGAAGCTGCTTAGCAGCAGCAACCATGTTGGTGAGTGCAGGCTTAACCTCACCGTACTTGCGGGTCTTCAGACCACAGTCAGGGTTAACCCAGAGAATGTTGGTCTCGAGAACTGCAAGCATTTTGTTGATGCGGTCAGCGATTTCCTCTGTGGACGGGATTCTAGGGGAGTGGATGTCGTAGACTCCTGGGCCGATTCCAGCGCCGTACTTCACTCCATCACGGAAAACGGAGAGGAGCTTTTCATCGGATCGGGAGTTCTCGATGGTGATGACGTCAGCATCCATGTTGATGATGGAGTGGATGATGTCGTTGAAATTGGAGTAGCACATGTGGGTGTGGATCTGTGAGGAGTCGATCGTCAAAATATTAGCGGAGAGTTAATCACGTAATCATAGACTATGTTGAACCAAGTAAAATACATGAGATATAAATTTAGTAGAACTATGCAAAGAAATGAATATATATCACGTATTGCTGGTTAAGAAATAGGAGGATGCTTCATCAAATAATATGCTTCACTACTTAGAACAGCTATTCGTCAAGATTACTAGATTAAGAATAACAAGCTGCATCAAATCAAAGTAGAAGCGTTAAGATAGAGTATTGGTGGAGTTCCAAGTTATCATAAAACACCTATGAAATTGGAGGAGAAATTCTATTAACGATTCCCTCAAAAAAGGAAAAAAAGCTATAAGATCAATATTGTTATATGGATAGGAATTTTGGACAATTAAGAAACAATATATGTAAAAAATAAGCATAGCAAAAAATGAGAACGTTACAGTGGAAGTATGCATATACACTAAGAGATATGACGAGGAAAAAATGTGTTTGTAGGAACTCGTACTCATTTTGAATAAAATGACGGAATTGAATGATATTGTTTAAAAATGTGCCATGAATGCAACTACATGCACTAATTAGGAGTGCAACTACACAATTATCATTAACAGAGTAGGAAAGACTAAAGCTTAAAAGGAACTTGACTGGAAGCAATTAAAAAATATAATGATGGTTAACTTAATAGAGGAGATGGCCCTTAACATAACTGAATGGAAGAAGATTCATGTAAGTGATCCTAAAAATTTGCAAAGACTTTTTTATAGTCGTTATTGTTGTTATATATCATATAGCCTATAGTTTAGGTATGGGAAGGACCTGAGTTGTGTCCTGGACACCGCAATTGGTGATTCTGAAGGAGTGAACAGCCCAATCCTGGTAGAAAGCCTGCTCAGACTTACGAAGAGGCAAACCTTCCCTAAGAGCTGCTTCATCAATTTGGATGACCTTCACAAAAACCACAAAACAATAGGTGAGATTTCCATTCAACATTTTCAATACTTAAGAACCGAAACAGCTATTTTGAAAAAGAAAGCCTACCGTAATACCAGCAGCTTCCAAGTCCTCGACTTCCTTCTTAATGGCAAGAGCAATCTGATAACAAGTCTCAAACCTCGGTTGGTCATTTCTAACAAAAGACCAGTTGAGGATGGTAACCGGGCCAGTCAACATTCCCTTCATTGGGCGAGCAGTCATGCTCTGGGCCATTGACGACCAGAAAACAGTCATGGCCTTGGGGCGACTTACATCACCGTAAATGATGGGAGGCTTGACACATCGTGAACCATAAGATTGGACCCATCCGTTGACAGTGAAGGCAAAACCTTGCAACTGCTCACCAAAGTATTCAACCATATCGTTTCTCTGTGCAAAAAGGAAAGTTTAGGTTAATATAAAAACAACTGCTATTTCTTCACAATTACATGGGAGAATTATTTAACCATTAGCTCACCTCAGGCTCTCCATGAACAAGCACATCAATGTCAAGTTCTTCCTGGAGCTTGACAACCTTGTTTATTTCCTCCTTAATGGCGCTAACGTACTCCTCCTCAGAAATCCTGCAATGAGGTGAAATGACGAATATAATCTCCTACATTAGTATATGTTAATAAAACAAATTCGAAGCAAATATTGAAAAGGACATACTTTTTTGCTTTGTACTCACGGCGAACTCTTCGGAGCTCCACAGTCTGGGGGAATGACCCAATGGTGGTGGTAGGGAGAACTGGAAGGTTCAGCTTCTTCTGCTGAGCATCTAGCCTGGTGCTAACATTTGTTGCACGACGGTGGTCTGAGCCCTTAAGTGCAGCAGCCTAAGAAAAGAACGAGGCAGTTGGGCTGGTAAATAAAGTCTCTTTGTTGAAATTCAAGAAAATTTACGGGTATGAAGTTCTACTTACAGCCTTCTGTACTTCTTCATTGGTCACCCTAGGAGATGATTTCCTTGAAGCCTGGGCAGCAGCATTCGCTGAGAAGAAAGCCTGTGGATAGCAACAGTATTAACTGTCAATGGAATTTCAATTTATGCTGACCATTTATTTTATTATATACTAATATTTCACATAGAGGGTTGTTTTGGAAGAATGACCATACCTCATCCTTTGAACCAGCCAATGCCTTAGCCAAGGCATTAACTTCAACAACCTTCTGAGCAGCAAAAGCCAACCATGACTTGATCTCATCATCCAACTTTGTCTCATTCACAAGATCAACAGCAGTGTGCATGAGCGAGCAAGAGGTCGAGACCACAAGCTTGTCTGTTAAAGAAATCAAAACAAAAAAATTCAGCAATTCCATAAATTTTCACTGCATAAAAGAAATGGCATGGACGCAGATATATACCTTTGCCCACAATGGACTCAAGAGACTGAAGAGTAGCAAGGGATGCAGCAAGATCATTGGCCCAAATGTTTCTCCCATCCACAACTCCAGCAAAAAGGTACTTTCCAGAGGGAAAGCTGCTTTTAACCAAGTCAAGGGTCTTGGTTCCACGGACAAGATCGAAACCATAACCTGAGATGCTATTCAAGGCAGTGATGGTCCTGAAATAGGCAAGAGAATGTAAATTATAAGTAAGCTACTATTTGGAAATTTACACATATTTATACAGCATGAAGGCAAAGCAACTGACTTGTATGCTTCCTCAGGGACATCAGCAAAGTATGTCTCGACAACAACATTCAAACCAGAAAGCGTTGATTCTAGATCTGAGTATGCTTTAGTGAATGCCTCCAACTGGTGAGCACCAAGATCCAAAACAAGGGTAGGCTCATCAAACTGAATCCATGAAGCACCGGCTGCCTTCAACTCAGCAATAACTTCCCTGTACACGATTATATTATAAGCCTTGAGAAATTCTAGGTGATAAAGAGCACTTAAAGGGAAATTGGCACTATCCAATAAGCATCTTGGTATTTCCTTACTTGTAGACAGGAAGAATGCTCTCGAGAAGTGACAGAGGAGAGAAAGACTTCTCTGTTCCCTTGGCAGGCTTTGCGAGCAACAGGTAAGTCACGGGTCCAACAAGCACTGGAACAGTGTCAACTCCTTGCTGAAACAAATAATTTGGAGCAATGAGCTAAATGAATTTAATGAAACAAGAACTTGAGAGCGTAGCTTGCTCGGTAAGAAAATTCAGGAGACAAAGGGTAAGTGTCTAGGGTACAGTTACAGAACTAAAGGTTATATGCAAAATATCAAATCTAGTCCACCACACGCATTTAAAAGGTTTGAGATCTTTCCATCATTTACCAGGTTTCAGTTTTATTTTTCAAACACGTAATCAGACTCAACAACAATGAAAGGGAAATGTACAGTTTCAAATTTCTTAAAATACAAAAGATGGCCTTGGTTGTCTTTCTTCTTTAAAGAAAGAAGGGAAATGAGGAAAGTAATATGCTTGCTTAGAGAAGCCAGGTTTTCTTATGAATATCCAGAGCCAGCTGTTGACTTCATAGATGGATATTTGAGAAGTAACAATTACTTCAGTTGTAATCTTGATTTCTTTGCTTTGCTCAAAAACTCCTTACTTCTTTTGCAGATAATCAGATGTGATGTTTTAATATAAGCATGGTGTTTATAGTTTTATTGAAAGGATATATTATCTACAGAATTGAACAAAATATATGAAGGCTTGATTGGCTTATGATCCAACATTAACATAAAGATCAAGGGATCCACAAAATATCACTAGAAATTTGTTGCATCTTGAATGTAATAATAATTCAAAAATCATGCTACACGTGTCCTGCAAAGAGACGACTAATGTCTAAGATGCGGAATAGGTTATGAAGGTAATAATTATATACAGTTGGGAAGGCATGATGCTCTATACCAAGTTTTAGATAAAACTGACATATTAAGATACTTGCTCATAACAACAGAAAATGGTTACAAGTCCATACCGCCTTGGCTTCCTTGTACTCATTCACTGCCTTGTGAGATGAATAGGAAAACTTTGTGTTGGGGCCCAACTCGGGGACGATGAAATGGCTGGAATCACAAATATACACACAAAACGTTAGTCCATAATCCCAGTCATACAAGAACATATCCATCATAAATCTGGAAAAAAAAGAAGATCATATATGCAAAGAGGTTCATGAGGGGTTAGGATTGCTTACTAGTTAGTGTCAAACCACTTGGTCATTTCCATAGCTGGGACTGTGGCATTTCCCCTAGCCATAGAGAAGAAGGTGTCAAAACCAATTTCCCCACCATTCCAGCCATATCTATCAGGAACAGCACCGAGCATGGCAGTTGTGTCGAGCATCTGATCATAATACGAAAAGGTGTTGCTAGGAATGTATTTGATGCCAGCATCAGCCATTTGCTTCCAAATGGATGACCTGAGATCCGCAGCAACCTTCTGCAAGTCCTCAGCAGAGCTCTTGCCATCCCAGAAAGACTCAAGAGCAAACTTGAGCTCTCTCTTTGGGCCCATGCGTGGATATCCAACAATGTGTGATGCCATCTTTCTAGTAACAGATAAAAAAATTAGATATCCAACGTTGTAGTATTATCAAACATAACTAACGGAAATTATGCACAAACACAAAATAAATAAATAAGACAATGGAGAAAACAGTAGGTGTTTAAATTGCACGACTCAACGAAATAGTTCAATATTGTCATTTGGAAATCAGTAAACCGGGAAGGGAAATTGGGAAATTAAGTCATTTGGAAATCAGTAAACCGGGAAGGGAAATTGGGAAATTAAGTCATTTGGAAATCAGTAAACCGGGAAGGGAAATTGGGAAATTAAGTCATTTGGAAATCAGTAAACCGGGAAGGGAAATTGGGAAATTAAGTCATTTGGAAATCAGTAAACCGGGAAGGGAAATTGGGAAATTAAGGCAGATAGTTATCATCTTATTACCAGAATAAGCAAATCAGATCAAGTAATATAAATCTTTGCAAGTTTTAAAATTTTAATTAATCTACTAATATCACAGATCCCAGTTATAAATGTAAGAACTTGCACCTTTAAAGTTATACTACATGCCTCCATCTATTAATCATCTACATTTTGCACATGGGTGCATTATTCTTTCATATACAGCACCAACCTGTGCTAGTTACCACTCAAATTTATGAACAGAACATACAATTTAATGTCAAAATGTTGTATAGAACATTTGTCAAGGTTGCCAATCATTAATCATTTCCTTTAAAATTAATTTGTTTCCAAAGAAGAGGAACACCCAGACTCAAATTATACAGTTCTCATCCACCATCTATCAGCTCGAGCCGTTTTGCTCTCCTCTAAGTATTTAAATGGATTAATTCTGCGCTGTCGTGACAAAATTTAATTTGTAACGTGCAAATTACCTCATATATCCTAGTTATCATTGTTCTAAGTATTAATCTATTAGATGGATAGGACACTGTCAACTATTATCAGATAGACCATTTCCAAGTTGGAGTAGAGTTTTCATTGAAGTCAATAAGCAAATAATCACTTGATCCATCTCTTGGATGAGTTTCAAACTAACTAATCAGAGCATCGGTTTAATCTAACATGGTAGGCTGCAAAAGTTCTTTAACCGCTACTATGTACACTGAAATGCACAAATACCTAAATTTTATTAACTTCGGAGAGGAAATAAGCTAGTCGTCAGGTTTACCACATTCCAGAATCATGAATCAATTCTGAAAATGACAGATCCTAATGGAGTAGTAAATAATGATTCTTGAAACCAGACCAACAAATGTAGGGGGGGAAAGTACAAATTTCTTAATGAAAAACTTGAATAGAATGAAATAGAAAAGAACAAACTTTTGGGTTAATTATAATTAATAACTGTACCAAACAAAGTTTAGCAGCAGATAATCATATTTCTAATTAGGCGCCAGAAAATATTCACGAATAAAATCAAATTTAAGTAGAGAGATCTCCACTCCGCCTACTTCAAATATATCTCAGACTCACTTGACCTACTTCAGATCTATACCGTATCCACTTAAATAATACACAGATCTGATCATATTTCCGTCAAATACCGAAATGAGATGCAAGGATCTGGAGATTTATCGAGCTTCATGAGATCAGATCCAAAGATCCGCGCTCGTAAGGTACCAGATCTAAAATCAAGATCCAAAAATAAACAGATCCAAGTAAAACAAGAAACCTAACTCACCAGTAGCACGCAAGATCAAGCACGACTAAAGGAAAAACCCTAGATCCGATGGAAACTAACCAAAATTATTGAGAAAGAGAAGTAAAGAACAGGAAACGAGAGATCAAGACAGAGGAGAATCTTAAAATAAAGGGATCGAGTGGAGAGGAGAGAATGAAGGAAGCGGAGCTCACCTTGGTGGTGGAGAGTAGAACTCGGTCGCTGGTAGAGTCCTTCGAGGGAGAGGGAAATCGGGCGTAAGACTCGAAAGAGGCGCGAATTGGAGAGGGGAGGGGGTAGGATTATTTATAGAGGAGTGAGGGGTCACCACACCCAGATCTGGTAGCTGATCAGGGATTACTGAGAGTGAGAAAATGTTAATTTGTATTTTGGGTAAATTTCCAAAAAAACCCTTACCTTTTCATTTTTTAAATAGCGCCCTTTGCTATTTTTAATTCCCCAAATTCCGGGGATTTTGCATATAACGCCCGGAACTTATTCTACTCCACTAAGTTCGCTGAAGATTGCTATGTAACACCATCAAATTCTAATTTGTCACACGCTAGACACGTGATGAAGAAAGTATGAAAATATCCCAGACTTGAAAATAAATATGAGTAGAAGAATGTTAGGGGGTTTTGTGTGAAACCCCTCGAGTTACAGGGGTTTAGAGATAAATTATTCATAGGGTGATCATAGATATGCCAAACTTACAGAGTTTTTGTGAAATTTACCTTTATTTTCCCCCTTAACTGATTAAATTTCTTTTCCGATATGAAGCTGTTTTTCAGACCTACCTTATATATAGCAGCATTTAAGCCATAAAAACTAAAACCTAGTCACTTTGTATGACTAATAGGGAAAAAAATTAGGCAAAGGTTAGTGGATGTCTCTAATGCATCCAGCAAATATTATTTGGATGCTTTCGGTTTGAACGTCATCATTAGGGGTTTCTTACCATTACCTTATCCATCAACCTAAGTTCTTTTTACAAACTCTCATTAAATCTTACTGATGTGACGATGAGATGACCCTGCTATGTTACTAAAAACAAATTAGTGAAAGTCTAAGTTTATTTATTCACACAAAAAATAGTGAATTTATAAGTTTGTATTGAACTTGGACTTTTGCTAACCAATTTTTTGGGACATAATAATAACATGTCCGGATCATGTCAGCAAGATGTGACAGAAGTTTATAAAAAATAACCTACGTTGAAAACTGGGGATAATGTTAGATCCTCCATTGATGACATCTAAATGTTAAGAACCCAAAAAAAATTTGTCAAACACGGAGGAACCTCTGCTAATGTTTTGGCTTAAAAAAATTTATAGAACACTTGTTTTTTTGGGTGGGTGGGCTTGTTTGTTTTTTTTCCTTTTTTTTTAAAGTTTGGGGGGTGTTGAGGGTGGGGGATGGGCATGAGTAACAATCCAAAAGTTTTGTGGCGTTTTGTAAAATCATGTAAAACAAGTTTTGTGCAATTATTTTCCGGTGTAATGGATTTATCGGTGATCCACTCAAATTTAAGTTTTTTAGAGCATCTCCAACAATCTCCTGGTAGGGAGCTCTTGTTGGAGTGCTCTCAAGCATGGGGCCCACTTAGAAGCTCCCTACAAGGAGAAATATTCTAACAAACTCCCAACCAAAAACTCAAATATTATTTAAAAAATACATTCTCCTAAAAATAATATTTTATAAATGTATTTTAAAATAATAAATTTAATAAAAAATAAATTTTAGTGGGTCCTCATCCCCTTAGGAGCTCCCAAGTATTCCACAAATTTATGGAGTTCTCCCATAGGAGGATGCTTGAGGGGTCTAACTATTCACACTCCCAAACAGTAACTTTGGGGGTGTGTGAGGACTAAATTGCCCTTCTCTCACCGGACAGCCAATCCGATGGGTAATTAATTTTTCTGTCTTTTTTTGTGTCCCACCGTGCTGATTTTTTATGAAAACTATTAATGATTTTTATTTGTTAAAAATGTTTGAAGTGTTATTAAAAAAAATTAAATTTTTTTGAGAACATATATAAATGTTGGTTTAATTTTAATATAATTTGAATTTTTAAAATCGTTAATAAAATTTGTTTAAGTGTTTGAAATGTTTGAAGTGTTAGACTATAATGAAGGATAATAATAAAATTTATTAGAAAATCAAAGTATTAATCTACTCAACGAAATACATCAATTGTTTTTTCGATCCTAATTAATTGTTCTTTCTCCGGTGGCAACAAAAGGGCATTTTCGGCAATCCAACTCCCAAAATTACTGTTTGGGAGTGGATATAGCGAACGTGATGCTTGAGATATTTCTTAAAATATTTCTTAAAGACTTAAAACTGAGATTCGTATCTTTATTTTTACCGTATAGCGACCTGGGGGTAGGTGGACCGTGGACGAGTGGGCGCTTGAGTTGGTGGGGACTAGTTACGTTGCATTTCTTCTTCTTTTTATTTTGGATAAATTTTATTTTGCGGTTTCCATTTTGACAATGTTAATCTTCTAAACAATTTACATTTTAAGATTAGGCTTTTTTAAATATTAGTCCCCCACATCTTCAATATGTTGAAAGTAGTCACGCAAATCTTTATATTTTCAAATTAGTCCCCCAAATCTTCATATTTTGCATTTAGTCCCCTAAACTTTTTAAGTATTTGGAAATTTGCCCCTCTTGTCAACAGTAGATTAAAAGATTTGGGCGACTGTTTTTAAGATGTGAAAATTTAAGGGGCTATTCAAAATATTAAAGATGTGGGAGACGAAAAAAACCCTTAAAGATTCATGCGAGCACAAAAATAGCAAGCCGACTTGACTAAAGGTTGTATCCTTATCATTAGTGCTAGGGTTAGTGCGATTATGTGGCCTCCACTTTATGCTTGCCTCCATCATGACACGTAATTAACTTCTCATATTCGTAGCTCTCAGCCTCTCACTAAAAGACTAAAAGTTTAGCGGTGTTAATTATCAGGCTCTAAATTGTTATGATAAATATTTTTGGTTTGGATTCATGAAATAGACTCAAGCTGGTGAGACGTTTTAGATTACAAATTATTGAGGCTAAATGTCACAAACCCCCTTAACTTCGGATTATTATCAGAAAATCCCCCTTAACTTTCAAAATATCAGAAAATCACTTTTAAGTATAGAGATTATCACAAAACCACCCCCTAACATTCAGATTTTATCAGAAGACCCTCTAAATTTGGGGGTTTTTCTGATAAATCTCAAAGTTAAAGAGAGTTTTTTAATAACCCCTAAACTTAAAAGGGGTTTTATGATATTTTAAAAGTTAAAGGGGGGTTTTCTAATAAACATTCAAAGTTAAGAGGAGTTTTATGATATTTAGCCAATTATCTGACCCTTAAAAAATACAAAAAATGAACACGTGAATTTGGATCCGTAAATTGTTTTATTTGTAACCACCTAAGAGATGATGGAAAGTGACAAAAAAACCTAGGAAGCAATAACATGTTGAAATGTGGTTTCGACGGAGTTTACAAAGGTACTTTGATCCGGGGAAACGTCATAGCATTTCGGGGTGCATTCGGTCTGGATATGGCTCGGATTTGATGCTTACCATATTTATATCTGCTTACTCATCTCGAATACGGTTACGGATACATGTACAGGTACAGATACGGATATAGATATACCTTGATAAGGGAAATTCATATTCATATCCATAAAATCGAATACGGTTATGGATATAGATAAAGATATATAAGTGGATATGCATGCGGATACAAAACGGATATGAGAAAATTAGATAATATTGAGAAAAATATAGTTCATGCGATACAAAAGGGGTTGTTAATATGTTCATTATAACTTAAAAGCTAAGATTAGACATCTTGATCATCAAACTTAACCACAAATCCGTAATTTAAGAATCGAAACTATCGTAAGAATACGACTAATATGTATTCAGATATTTCGGATACAGATTCGGATATCTCACTACAAAATCATATCCGTAATCATATCATATCGGTTATAGATTTGAGTAATCATATCACATTTCCTCGGATACGGATACGGTTTAACACCCCTAATTCGTATCATTTTACCACAAAACCCAGAATTTTGGAATTGGCTGTCTTCTGCTTTCGCTCTATTTATTTTCGATCTGTTGGAAAAGTTAGAAAGGATATTCAAATTGGGAAATGTTTTCTATAGCTTATACGGGATTAATTCCAAGGTGCCGACTGTCGATAGTAGTATAAAGTATAAACACAACATATTTAGCAGGAGATGAGGTAGCCTGAAGAAAAAAAGATCATTTACTGCTTGTTTGAATTCACCTTCCAATTCGGAATCCGAATCTTTTCTGATCACGTGGTAACTAGATATTGACCTAATTATATAATTCAAAATGCTTAGTAACCATATTGATCAGCACGTGAACTCATCACCGACGGATCTGCCGACAAAATTCAATGTTAAAGCCTTAAAGGTCGATGTTGGCTCAATCCCTCAGTTCGCTATGCGCACCGACACTCTACGCAGCTTGATCTGCCCCTTCGAGCCAAGGCAAATGGCACCAAAATATATTCAGCTGGCTCGCAAAGTACGCTGTAGTAGTTTATATTAATTTGGTACCCTCTTACTCATATTTTCTTGGGTGTTTCCGATGTAAGTCCCTTAACTCTTTAATATTTTGACAGTAACCCCTCAAATCACTGAAATTGCTATTTTGTCTTCCCAGTTCTCATAATTTTTCTCGAAATCAGATTGTCAAATCATTAAAATTGGTGTTAGGTCTCTCAATTCTTATAACTATCTCAAATTAATCTCTCCAATCAATGATTTACGTGTCTATTTTCAAGATATTGGCGACCTTAAGCATTTGATGGTAGGATCACAGAATGATTACATTGGACTCAAAACACCTAGTGTAAACAGATAATAAACAAATTGATGCCATGCGCCTAGTATAAACAGAAAATAAACAAATATCGTAATAAGTGATAAAAGATCAACCTCTCCTTTTATACTCCTGTTCAACGTACAGTTTATTTAACGCCGCAGCTAATGTTGAAGTTCCCTAACTAAATTTTCCCCGTCGTCCAAAGAATGTGACAATTTTGTTATTTCCAATCTAGTCTAATTCAAAATTTCAAGTAACAAATGCACATCTGTTATGAAGGGAAAGTATCAAATGGTCCCGGGTGCATGACATTAAATGTAGATCAAATGGATATGTTGATTGTTAGATCGTTAGACATCGAGGTTCGTGCACAGATCTAATGGTAGTCATCCATTTGATACACATTAAATGTTATGAACCGTCCTCACTAGATATTTTCTCGTTGCGGAAAGGTGTATGCTTCCCCCTAGGTCTAGTTCTCTTCAAATATATCAAAAATTAGAGCCCGTGCACTGGATACCACGTTTAAACAATAAATCTCAAGGGTTGGTGAAGCATGATTTGTCAATATTAGGTGAAAGGGAGTGAACTTCCATAACCAAATGGAGTTGTGCTTAAATATATTGTTTGAGTGCATAATCTTCCAAAAGCATATGCAATTATTTATTTTCATCCACCAACCCCGATTGCTGCATTTAGCTACTTTCCAAGAGTTGGGCGTGGAAAAGTGCGGCCTGGGAATAATACAGCCAGTGTAAAAATTCTGTACTAGTGGGATACATGAATTCCCATTAGGGTGGGGGGGTGGGACCCACTAAAAAATAAGCATCGCCGTGGTAGGTGCTCCTACCTCAAATTGGGTAGGTGAATCCAACACACGCTCCTCTTTGTGACTCGCACGTCTTAATCAAGGTTAGGCAGCAAAGTTGTTGATTAGTTTCCAAGTTGTTGGAGTTTGGTGGTTTTAAGTAAAGGATGGTGACACATTTCCCCTGACTTGAGAATTCCAGAGGGTGCGAACGTGAAAGATTCAGATTCGTATGTTACCGTTTTCGGAGCTCAATTCATGAGGTAAAGATAATGGACTATTTGCAATATATCCTCCTCAAATTGTCAACTTCAGACATAATTAATAAATGAATTTGACGGTGACAAGTGTTATTAAAGATATACATGAGGGAATTACATGAATTTTGCCCTTTCTATTTAGTGGACGGTCATGATTAGAGGTGTATTCGGTCCGGATATGGCTCGGATACGATGATTATCATATCCATATCCACTTACCCATCTCGGATACGGATACAGATATACATCGGCAAGGAAAATTTATATCTATATCCGCTAAAATCGGATACGGTTACAGATATACATACAGATATATAAGCGGATATGCATGCAGATACAAAACAGATATGAGAAAACTACATATTATTGAGAAAAATATAGTTCATGTGATATAAAAGAGTTTGTTAACATGTTCATTATAACTGAAAAGTTAAGATTATACATCTTGATCATCAAAATTAAACACAAATCCATAATCTAAGAATCGAAACTATCGTAAGAGTATGACTAATATGTATCTGGATATTTCGGATATAGATACGGTTATTTCACTACAAAATCATATCTGTAACCACATCCAATCGGTTATAAATTTGAGTAACCATATTCGTACCCTAACGGATACAGTTACAGATATTTTCTCGGATACAGATACAGTTTAGCACCTCTAGTTATGATTGCTTTGAATGAAAAAAAATTAACAATTACAACTCAGTACTAATGACACAATTGTGGTATTGAAATGAAGTACAACTGTTTAGTTATTAGTGGATAATTATGATTAAAAACATATGTCTCTTCTCTGCTAAAGCCGCAATTGAGATATAAAAGAAATGAAGGCTGCTGAGGGAGTAGGGCTCAATCTGTAATTACATGCCAATATATAAATAATTAGAGCTCAGTCCTAGGTTATCCATGGGAGCAGATTATTTGCTTTGGTAGGATTAATTCAAGTCTAAGCTCGTTCAAGCTCTCCGGGAATCTTCATCGTTTGCGCTGCATTTGTTGGTGCACAGATAGTTGTTTCTTCTTCTTCATCTTTCTTAATCTGAGTAATGCTTCTATTTCCGTTTATTTTTATTTTTAATTATTCTATAACTCTTTCTCTGAGGAAGATTTTTTTTTCCAGTGTTGATTATGATTGGATAATATGTGATTTGATATTACGTCGTTATTATTATTATTATTGTTTTCATAATGAAATTCGAAGTGGAGTTATTTGTGTTGAATCTTGTACGTGACTAATGCACTGAATATCGTTTTTTCAGCAAAATTATTATCTAGTTATACCTTTAGCAGTCTAATTATGTGAGATTCAAATTCTCCTCTATTAATAAAACGGTTTAAATTAATTTCTTCCAAGAATATCGTTTATTGTTTAGTGCATGGATGTACTACATCTCACATTATATTTCTATTTGTATTTATAAGTGCATTCTTAATTGAATCTAAGAAGGTACATAAGGAACATTTTCCCCTTATAGTAAACTATAACCATTGGAGATATAAATGAACTATTATAATTTGAAAATTAGTCATCTTATTGTCGAATAGAGAATGAAGAGAATCTAAATCTAATTATATGCAGTTGCATAGCCGTGAATGACATTTCAATTGAGTAGTCTGAAAACTCTGTGATTCTGCATGAAATGAGTGAAATGAGCAGACAAAAAGTCATTAGAGATTTTAGTTAAGTTGATTTTTCTATGATATATCATACGTATGGACGCGCAAAATTCATATGAAGACATATTAAGTTCATTTTATTTAAAAGTCTTTCTTCTCATTTTTTTTTTTTAACTTTCACTTTTTGGTGAAAAAAAATAGAAAACCCCACTCAACTTATCATGGGTGTCCCGCAAAGCTCCTCTCCACTAATTTATTTTGGGTAAACTCTCCTAATTTTAGGGATGCCATAGATAACCTAATTAATTTAGAGATTTCGACTTAAACTGCCTCAACTGTTGGGTGTCTTTCAAAACCCCTTCTGATCTCTTATAAAATTTTCAACAAATCTTCTATAGCTATTATTTTAAAATTTAAAATGACTGAAATATCCTTGTGAAAGAAAAACCCTTCAGTTGAGAAGAAACCCCAATCGTTAAAGAAAGAACTTGACCAACTTAAAGCGCAATGCCCCCTTCTCATCCAACAAAAACCTAGGATAATCTTTTTTTATCATCGATGGGTATTTTGGTCTTTCCAAGTTATCAGCTTGTCGGCGTCGCGTGACGTGTTACATTTAACAATTCTGATTTCAAAGGGTTAAGTGAGAAATTTTCGCGAAGGTTAAATTAGTCTTTTAAACTTGAGAGGCTACCTATAACACCTCAAACTTGAGAGATTATATATAACACCACAAACTCAAATTAAAATAGCTGAGGGGTTTTTCTAAGATAACCGGAAGAGTTGAGGGGGTTTGATGAAGTTAACCCAAAGGAAATCATGCAACACCAAAGCTAGAAACAAATCTAATTACAAGAGGCCTACTTATATATGGGCCTCGTTATTTTCCCCACGCCTCGTGGCTTCGGCCTTCATAAACAGCAGAACATCGATTCGTTTTCGATCATTCTATGCTCCATTTCATCTCCTCCAATTTCTGCACCCCCGAAAAAATATAAGAATAAAAAATAAAAAATAAAAAGGAGGAAAAGGAAAATGTGTCAAGGTCAACGGCAGCACGAATTCCGAGGCATCAGGCATCCTACGGTGTCTTTGCCGGCGACGGCGAGGGCCGAGGACGACGCAGACCTGGTGGCGATGAGCGACGAGGGCTGGCAGAGTCAATAGCCCAGCGGAGCGTATGAGGGCGCGCGCGTCGAGCTCCGGCGGCGACTGGAGGAGTCGTACGCAGAGCGAGATCGCCTCAACGATCTCCTCTCAGCCCTGATGAAATCAGGGACCGCGTCAGCAGGAAGCGGTCGCGGACGAGCGGGCCGATTGAGGGTTTCGCCTATTCCTTGGTCCCTGGTAATGGTTCTCAAATCTAACCCTAACCTTAACCCTAACCGGATGTCGATTTTAGATTCGTGAAAAAGTTTTGATCTTTGCTTAAAGAATCATATATTGATGGTTGAATAGCGGTAGTAATAGCATATAACACAAGCTGATAACACAATTGGTAGTGGTAATAAAAGTTCCTTCATTTTCTGGCAATGAAAACGTAATAGCATGGTTAGACCAAACTGAGCAAAATTTTGATTATTATGATATCAAGAATGATGAATAAGTCAAGGTTTGTTCATTTTACTTGAGAGATGAAGCCTTACAATGGTATAGATGGCTTGCTAGAAACATTAAAGATTTTAATCAATGGGATGTGTTTAAAGAAGAACTGATTACTAGATTTGGTCCAAGTGAACTTTCTAGACCATATGATGCTTTTTCTACCATGAGGCAAACTACTACAGTCAGAGAATATCTTGAAAAATTTGAGCAAGCATTAGGTCTATTAGATGAACAACCCTCTAAGAGACATATTCTTGAAAGATTCATTGGAGGCTTTAAAGATGAGTTGAGGTATGAGGTGGCAGCAGCCAGACCCAATTCATCGAAAAGAGCAGTTTCACTAGCTAAGCTGTTTGAAGATAAGCAAAAGAATGAAAGAAAGCCTAGAGGAAACTGGAATGTGTACAATTCAGGAGGACATTCAACAAATACCCCACATAATATCCCTGTTAAAGAGAATTCTCGTTCAACTTCTCAATTCAAGAAAATGACCCCTGAAGAGATACAAAGAAGGAGGAGTCAGAATTTATGTTTCACCTGTGATGAGAAGTGGCATAGAGGACACCAGTGTAAGGGAAAACAACTGTTTATATTAGAAGGCATTTTAGAAGGAGGTATTGTGGGAAATGAAATTGATTATGAGGAGACTGAAGAAGACACTATGGCAGTTGAACTAGCTGAAAGTTTAGTTAAAGGAGCTCCATCTATTTCAGTTCAAGCTTTGAGTGGGATTAATGCCTCTCATACTATAAGAGTAGTGGGTTACTACAAGAATCAAGCAATCAGTATCTTGATAGATTCTGGATCAACTCACAACTTTATTAATGCCAAATTAGTCAAAAGGCTGGGGTTAAATGTGACAGAATCTACTGATTTTAATGTACTGGTGGCTAGTGGTGAGTTGATTAAAGGAGCTGGAGTTTGTCAGGGAGTGATGTTGGATTGTCAGGGAGTTAAAATTCAAATCAATTTGCTAGTCATGCCTATGGGGGTAGCCAAATTGTTTTGGGGGCAGACTGGATGAAGACACTGGAGGATATCACCTTGAATTTTCAGAAATTACAGGTAACCTTCATGAGTGAAGGGGTGAAAAGATCATGAGTGAAGGGGTGAAAAGAACCCTACAGGGTATAGTTCCAGAAAAAATGCAATTGGTTAATGAGAAGGCCATTGATAAGTCTTTTAGGGAACAAGAGGAAGGGTATTTGATACAGTTATGTAGTGTGAATTTACAGGAATCTACTTCAAGAAATGTTGCTGAAAATCTACCTATGGACATGCACCAACTGATACAAGAATTTCAGGTAATATTTAATGAACTGCCTCACCTACCTCCTCATAGAGATATAGATCATAGAATTTCACTGGAAGAGGGTACAAAACCAATTTATATTAGACCCTATAGACATGCTCATTTCCTAAAAGAAGAGATTGAAAAACAAGTTGAAGATATGCTCCAGAAAGGGATTATAAGACCCAGCAAGAGTCCTTTTTCTTCTCCAGTGGTGATGGTAAAAAAACATGATGGTACTTGGAGGATGTGTATAGATTACAGAAATCTCAACAAATCTACAATTAAAGATAAGTTCCCTATTCCTATAATTGATGAACTGCTGAATGGAACTCAATTTTTTACAAAATTGGATTTGAAATCAGGTTATCACCAAATCAGGATGCATGAAGATGACATACCAAAAACTGCTTTCAGAACACACAGTGGGCATTTTGAATTCATGTCATGCCCTTTGGCCTCACAAATGCCCCTTCAACTTTTCAAGCACTTATGAACACCATTTTTAAAAAGTTATTGAGGAAATCCGTGCTGGTTTTCTTTGATGACATTCTGGTTTACAGTAAGGGATGGCAGGATCACTTGGTGCATTTGAAACAAGTGTTCCAGATTATGAAGGATCATCAATTGATTGCCAAATTGTCAAAATGTAGCTTTGGACAGAAGCAAGTGGAGTACTTAGGACACATTGTGTCACAAGATGGAGTGAGTGTGGATCCTAATAAGATTAATGCTATTGTTGAATGGCCTTTGCCCAGGACACTGAAAGGACTGAGAGGTTTTTTAGGTTTAGCAGGTTATTATCGTAAGTTTATAAAGGGGTTTGGAGTAATAGCTAAGCCACTAACACAACTCTTGAAGAAGGGAGCTTTTGCTTGGAATGTCTGTGCTGAAGAAGCATTCAATTCCCTAAAATTGGCACTCAATCCACTAGTTTTAGCCATGCCAGATTTTAGTTTGACATTTGTAATAGAGTGTGATGCTTCTGGTTCTGGCATTGGGGCAGTGCTGATGCAAAAGGATAGACCAATTGCTTATTTCAGTTTTGCGCTTAAGGGGAGGAATGTTACACTCTACACATATGAGAAGGAACTCTTAGCAATTATCCTTTCTACAAAAAATTAGCAACAATACTTATTAGGCAGGAACTTTATAATCAGAACTGGTCACCAAAGCCTCAAATATCTGTTGGAACAGAAGATTCACATAGGTGTACAGAACAAATGGCTTGCAAAGTTGCATGGTTTTGATTACAGTGTTGAATATAAGCCTGGGAGACTAAATAAGGCTGCAGATGGTCTATCTAGAATTCATGAGAGTGATGAACAAGGTCCAGATTATACCATGGAAGTATCAGCTGTCACTACCCTCACCAATGAATGGTTGGAGGAAATCAAACACATGTATTCCACAGATCAATTTTTTACAGATCTTGATGCTAAACTACTTCAAGGAAAATTGGAAGCTGATAAGTATGGTAAGAAGGAGGGACTTTATTTCTATAAAGGCAAACTTTTGATTAGCCCTACTGCTCAAAACATCAAAAACTTATTATTACAAGAACATCACGACAGTCCTATAGCAGGACACTAAGGAGTCACTAGAACTCTACACAGGTTAAGAAGGGCTTTTTATTGGAAGGGGATGAAAAGGGATGTTCAAGGGTATGTGCAAGCTTGTGATACATGTCAAAGAGCTAAAGGAGAGAATGTAGCATCACCAGGACTTTTACAACCACTACCTGTGCCAGATTGTATTTGGGAAGACATATCCATGGATTTCATCACACATCTATCAAAAAGTGGGAAAAATCTGCTATCTTTGTTGTGGTTGATAGGTTGTCCAAGTATGCACACTTCTTTGGCCTTCCATACCCATACTCAGCTCAGTCAGTAGCTCAGGTATTTTTTGAGGGTATATTCAAGTTACATGGCATGCCTAAATCCATAGTGAGTGATAGGGATCCATTATTCACTAGCCTATTTTGGAGGGAACTATTTAAACTGCAAGGGAGTCAACTCAAATTCAGTTCAGCCTATCATCCACAAACTGATGGGCAAACTGAGATTACTAACAAGAGCTTAGAGAATTATCTAAGATGCTTTTGTTGACATAAACCAAATGAGTGGACTAAATGGTTGGCCCATGCTGAATTCTGGTATAACACAAGCTGGAAGAGTTCAACATTGGTTACTCCTTATGAGGTGGTGTATGGTAGACACCCTCCTTGTTATCATATGTACCCAAAAGTTGTAAGATTGAGGCAGTTGATGAAGTGTTTTTCTCCAGAGATATCACCCTGCAGCTCCTCAAGGCCGGTCTGAACAGGGCAGCTGAGCAGATGAAAAAATTTGCTGATATACACCGCAGTCACAGGAGCTTTAATGTAGGGGATTGGGATTTTTGAAAACTACAACCTTACAGGCAAGTTAGTGTCTCATCATGCAAGTCTCACAAGCTATCTCCTAAATACTATGGACCTTATCAGATATTGGAAAAAATTGGAGAGGTTGCTTATAAACTGGCTCTTCCTGTTCAGTCTCAAATACATCCAGTCTTCCATGTGTCTCAGTTGAAAAAGAAGGTTGGATCTGATGTAGTTCTTCAGGTTGATCCTCCTAGTTATGTAACTGAGATAATTGATGAACCTGAAAAAATTTTAGACAGAAGAACAGTTGTTCAGGGGAAACACTTGGTATCACAAGTCCTCATCAAATGGAAACAACGTCCTGTTTTGGATTCTACTTGGGAATCCTATTGGGATTTGGTTAAAAGGTTTCCTGCTTTTGACCTTAAGACAAGGTCCAAATTAAGGGGAGGGAATTTGTTAGGAGCTGGAGCAAGAGATGAAGCTAATAGCCAAGTTGGAACTTTAGCTGGAAACAGTGAAACCAGATACACCTAGACAAGGACTGATACGCAAAGGAAATATCAAAAGGAGGATTAATCTGCAAAGTCTTCACTACAGGAACTTATCTTGTAATAAAGGATGAGTGTACAATTACAGTAGTTAATCCTGTTATATTCTGTTATTTTTGTTAGCTTTCTGTTAGTTTTTTGTTAGTTGTCCTACATTAAAGCTCCTGTGACTGCGGTGTATATCAGTAAATTTTTTCATCTGCTCAGCTGCCCTCTTCAGGCTGTCCTTGAGGAGTTGCAGGGTGATATCTCTGGAGAAAAACACTTCATCAACTGCCTCAATCTTATAACTTTTGGGTACATATGATAACAAAGAAGGAGGGTGTCTACCATACACCACCTCATAAGGAGTAACCAATGTTGAACTCTTCCAGCTTGTGTTATACCAGAATTCAGCAAGTGCCAGCCATTTACTCCACTCCCTTGGCTTGTGGCAGCAAAAGCATCTCAGATAAGGGGCTGTTCGTTTCACAAAAAAAAAATGTGGAAATCAAATAATAGGAAACCTATTTTCTATAATAATTTTTTGAGGTTGTTTGGTTGGCTTAAAAAAGAAGAAAACTATAGAATAGGAGATGAGATGAGTTGTCACCTTATTATTGGATGATGTGAGTGATTTTAAAAAAAAACTTGTTTTGAGGTTGTTTGGTTGGTTAAAAAAATAAGGAAATAAATTGGAGGTATATTATCGGATGATGTTTTGAGGTTATTTGTGTTTGGTTCATTTTTAAAAATAAGAAAATAAATGAGATGAGATGAGTTGGAGGTATATTATTGGATGATGTGACACATACTTAAGGAAATCAATT
>NC_033796.1:10321810-10342530 GCF_001876935.1 Asparagus officinalis
AAAGGAGCAGTTTCACTAGCTAAGCTGTTTGAAGATAAGCAAAAGAATGAAAGAAAGCCTAGAGGAAACTAGAGAATGTGTACAATTCAGGAGGACATTCAACAAATACCCCACATAATATCCCTGTTAAAGAGAATTCTCGTTCAACTTCTCAATTCAAGAAAATGACCCCTGAAGAGATACAATGAAGGAGGAGTCAGAATTTATGTTTCACTTGTGATGAGAAGTGGCATAGAGGACACCAGTGTAAGGGAAAACAACTGTTTATATTAGAAGGCATTTTGGAAGGAGACATTGTGGGAAATAAAATTGATTATGAGGAGACTAAAGAAGACACTGTGGCAGTTGAACTAGCTGAAAGTTTGGTTAAGGGAGCTCCATCTATTTCAGTTCAAGCTTTGAGTGGGATTAATGCCTCTCATACTATAAGAGTAGTGGGTTACTACAAGAATCAAGCAATTAGTATCTTGATAGATTCTGGATCAACTCACAACTTTATTAATGCCAAATTAGTCAAAAGGCTGGGGTTAAATGTGACAGAATCTACTGATTTTAATGTACTGGTGGCTAGTGGTGAGTTGATTAAAGGAGCTGGAGTTTGTCAGGGAGTGATGTTGGATTGTCAGGGAGTTAAAATTCAAATCAATTTGCTAGTCATGCCTATGGGGGGTAGCCAAATTGTTTTGGGGGCAGACTGGATGAAGACACTGGAGGATATCACCTTGAATTTTCAGGATTATGAGGAGACTGAAGAAGATACTGTGGCAGTTGAACTAGCTGAAAGTTTAGTTAAAGGAGCTCCATCTATTTCAGTTCAAGCTTTGAGTGGGATTAATGCCTCTCATACTATAAGAGTAGTGGGTTACTACAAGAATCAAGCAATTAGTATCTTGATAGATTCTGGATCAACTCACAACTTTATTAATGCCAAATTAGTCAAAAGGCTGGGGTTAAATGTGACAGAATCTACTGATTTTAATGTACTGGTGGCTAGTGGTGAGTTGATTAAAGGAGCTGGAGTTTGTCAGGGAGTGATGTTGGATTGTCAGGGAGTTAAAATTCAAATCAATTTGCTAGTCATGCCTATGGGGGTAGCCAAATTGTTTTGGCCTCTAGAGGGGTTAACTTAACCCTTCTATATTTTTTATGTTTGGCAAATTATGGAGGGTTAACTCACTTTAACCCTTATATAGATTTGTTGTGTTTGACAGGTTAAGAAGAGGTTAAGTCTCCTTAACCCCTCACTTAACCCTTTGCCAAACGGTACCTTAGAGAACAAGAGGAATGGTATTTGATCCAGTTATGTAGTGTGAATTTACAGGAATCTACTTCAAGAAATGTTGCTGAAAATCTACCTATGGACATGCACCAACTGATACAAGAATTTCAGGTAATATTTAATGAACTGCCTCACCTACCTCCTCATAGAGATATAGATCATAGAATTCCACTGGAAGAGGGTACAAAACCAATTTGTATTAGACCCTATAGACATGCTCATTTCCTAAAAGAAGAGATTGAAAAACAAGTTGAAGATATGCTCCAGAAAGGAATTATAAGACCCAACAAGAGTCCTTTTTCTTCTCCAGTGGTGATGGTAAAAAAACATGATGGTACTTGGAGGATGTGTATAGATTACAGAAATCTCAACAAATCTACAATTAAAGATAAGTTCCTTATTCCTATAATTGATGAACTGCTGGATGAGCTGAATGGAACTCAAGTTTTTACAAAATTGGATTTGAAATCAGGTTATCACCAAATCAGGATGCATGAAGATGACATACCAAAAACTGCTTTCAGAACACACAGTGGGCATTTTGAATTCATGGTCATGCCCTTTGGCCTCACAAATGCCCCTTCAACTTTTCAAGCACTTATGAACACCATTTTTAAAAAGTTATTGAGGAAATCCGTGCTGGTTTTCTTTGATGACATTCTGGTTTACAGTAAGGGATGGCAGGATCACTTGGTGCATTTGAAACAAGTGTTCCAGATTATGAAGGATCATCAATTGATTGCCAAATTGTCAAAATGTAGCTTTGGACAGAAGCAAGTGGAGTACTTAGGACACATTGTGTAACAAGATGGAGTGGGTGTGGATCCTAATAAGATCAATGCTATTGTTGAATGGCCTCTGCCCAGGACACTGAAAGGACTGAGAGGTTTTTTAGGCTTAGCAGATTATTATCGTAAGTTTATAAAGGGGTTTGGAGTAATAGCTAAGCCACTAACACAACTCTTGAAGAAGGGAGCTTTTGCTTGGATTGTATGTGCTGAAGAAGCATTCAATTCCCTAAAACTGGCACTCACCAATCCACCAGTTCTAGCCATGCCAGATTTTAGTTTGACATTTGTAATAGAGTGTGATGCTTCTGATTCTGGTATTGGGGCAGTGTTGATGCAAAAGGATAGACCAATTGCTTATTTTAGTTTTGCGCTTAAGAGGAGGAATGTTACACTCTCTGCATATGAGAATGAACTCTTGGCAATTATCCTTTCTACAAAAAATGGCAACAATACTTATTGGGCAGGAACTTTATAATCAGAACTGACCACCAAAGCCTCAAATATCTGTTGGAACAGAGGATTCACACAGGTGTACAGAACAAATGACTTGCAAAGTTGTATGGTTTTGATTACAGTGTTGAATATAAGCCTGGGAGACTAAATAAGGCTGCGGATGGTCTATCTAGAATTCATGAGAGTGATGAACAAGGTCCAGATTATACCATGGAAGTATCAGCTGTCACTACCCTCACCAATGAATGGTTGGAGGAAATCAAACACATGTATTCCACAGATCAATTTTTTACAGATCTTGATGCTAAACTACTTTAAGGAAAATTAGAAGCTGATAAGTATGGTAAGAAGGAGGGACTTTATTTCTATAAAGGCAAACTTTTGATTAGCCCTACTGCTCAAAACATCAAAAACTTATTATTGCAAGAATACCATGACAGTCCTATAGCAGGACACTCAGGGGTCACTAGAACTCTACACAGGTTAAGAAGGGCTTTTTATTGGAAGGGGATGAAAAGAGATGTTCAAGGGTATGTGCAAGCTTGTGATACATGTCAAAAAGCTAAAGGAGAGAATGTAGCATCACCAGGACTTTTACAACTACATGTGCCAGATTGTATTGGGGAAGACATATCCATGGATTTCATCACACATCTACCAAAAAGTGGGGAAAATTCTGCTATCTTTGTTGTGGTTGATAGGTTGTCCAAGTATGCACACTTCTTTGGCCTTCCATACCCATACTCAGCTCAGTCAGTAGCTCAGATATTTTTTGAGGGTATATTCAAGTTACATGGCATGCCTAAATCCATAG
Source organism: Asparagus officinalis (assembly GCF_001876935.1). Lineage (NCBI taxonomy): Eukaryota > Viridiplantae > Streptophyta > Magnoliopsida > Asparagales > Asparagaceae > Asparagus > Asparagus officinalis. The sequence goes on from NC_033796.1 coordinate 10,325,148, forward strand.
TGAGTGATAGGGATCCATTATTCACTAGCCTATTTTGAAGGAAACTATTTAAACTGCAAGGGAGTCAACTCAAATTCAGTTCAGCCTATCATCCACAAACTGATGGGCAAATTGAGATTACTAATAAGAGCTTGGAGAATTATCTGAGATGCTTTTGTTGCCACAAGCCAAAGGAGTGGAGTAAATGACTGGCACTTGCTGAATTCTGGTATAACACAAGCTGGAAGAGTTCAACATTGGTTACTCCTTATGAGGTGGTGTATGGTAGACACCCTCCTTGTTATCATATGTACCCAAAAGTTGTAAGATTGAGGCAGTTGATGAAGTGTTTTTCTCCAGAGATATCACCCTGCAGCTCCTCAAGGCCGGTCTGAACAGGGCAGCTGAGCAGATGAAAAAATTTGCTGATATACACCGCAGTCACATGAGCTTTAATGTAGGACAGGCCAGCTAACAAAAAGCTAACAGAAAGCTAACAGAAATAACAGAAAGCTAACAGAAATAATAGAATATAACAGGATTAACTACTGTAATTATACACTCATCCTTTATTACAAGATAAGTTCCTGTAGTGAAGACTTTGCAGATTAATCCTCCTTTTGATATTTCCTTTGCGTATCAGTCATTGTCTAGGTGTATCTGGTTTCACTGTTTCCAGCTGAAGTTCCAACTTGGCTATTAGCTTCATCTCTTGCTCCAGCTCCTAACAAATTCCCTCCCCTTAATTTGGACATTGTCTCAAGGTCAAAAGCAGGAAACCTTTTAATCAAATTCCAATAGGATTCCCAAGTAGAATCCAAAACAGGACGTTGTTTCCATTTGATGAGGACTTGTGATACCAAGTGTTTCCCCTGGACAACTGCTCTTCTGTCTAAAATTTTTTCAGGTTCATCAATTATCTCAGTTACATAACTAGGAGGATCAACCTGAAGAACTACATCAGATCCAACCTTCTTTTTCAACTGAGACACATGGAAGACTAGATGTATTTGAGACTGAACAGGAAGAGCCAGTCTATAAGCAACCTCTCCAATTTTTTCCAATATCTGATAAGGTCCATAGTATTTAGGAGATAGCTTGTGAGTCTTGCATGATGAGACACTAATTTGCCTGTAAGGTTGTAGTTTTAAAAAAACCCAATCCCCTACATTAAAGCTCCTGTGACGTTGTAGTTTTAAAAAAACCCAATCCCCTACATTAAAGGTCCTGTGACTGCGGTTAGTGTCTCATCATGCAAATTAGTGTCTCATCATGCAAGACTCACAAGCTTACAGGCAAATTAGTGTCTCATTATGCAAGACTCACAAGCTATCTCCTAAATACTATGGACCTTATCAGATTTTGGAAAAAATTGGAGAGATTGCTTATAGATTGGCTCTTCCTGTTCAGTCTCAAATACATTCAGTCTTCCATGTGTCTCAGTTAAAAAAGAAGGTTGGATCTGATGTAGTTCTTCAGGTTGATCCTCCTAGTTATGTAACTGAGATAATTGATGAACCTGAAAAATTTTTAGACAGAAGAGCAGTTGTCCAGGGGAAACACTTGGTATCACAAGTCCTCATCAAATGGAAACAACGTCCTGTTTTGGATTCTACTTGGGAATCCTATTGGGATTTGATTAAAAGGTTTCCTGCTTTTGACCTTGAGGCAAGGTCCAAATTAAGGGGAGAGAATTTGTTAGGAGCTGGAGCAAGAGATGAAGCTAATAGCCAAGTTGGAACTTCAGCTGGAAACAGTGAAACCAGATACACCTAGACAAGGACTGATACGCAAAGGAAATATCAAAAGGAGGATTAATCTGCAAAGTCACTACAGGAACTTATCTTGTAATAAAGGATGAGTGTATAATTACAGTAGTTAATCCTGTTATATTCTGTTATTTTTGTTAGCTTTCTGTTAGTTTTTTGTTAGTTGTCCTACATTAAAGCTCCTGTGACTGCGGTGTATATCAGTAAATTTTTTCATCTGCTCAGCTGCCCTCTTCAGGCTGTCCTTGAGGAGTTGCAGGGTGATATCTCTGGAGAAAAACACTTCATCAACTGCCTCAATCTTATAACTTTTGGGTACATATGATAACAAAGAAGGAGGGTGTCTACCATACACCACCTCATAAGGAGTAACCAATGTTGAACTCTTCCAGCTTGTGTTATACCAGAATTCAGCAAGTGCCAGCCATTTACTCCACTCCCTTGGCTTGTGGCAGCAAAAGCATCTCAGATAAGGGGCTGTTCGTTTCACAAAAAAAAAATGTGGAAATCAAATAATAGGAAACCTATTTTCTATAATAATTTTTTGAGGTTGTTTGGTTGGCTTAAAAAAGAAGAAAACTATAGAATAGGAGATGAGATGAGTTGTCACCTTATTATTGGATGATGTGAGTGATTTTAAAAAAAAACTTGTTTTGAGGTTGTTTGGTTGGTTAAAAAGGATGATGTGAGTGATTTTAAAAAAAAACTTGTTTTGAGGTTGTTTGGTTGGTTAAAAAAATAAGGAAATAAATTGGAGGTATATTATCGGATGATGTTTTGAGGTTATTTGTGTTTGGTTCATTTTTAAAAATAAGAAAATAAATGAGATGAGATGAGTTGGAGGTATATTATTGGATGATGTGACACATACTTAAGGAAATCAATTTCTTGTTTTTTTTTCAGGAAATGGATGGAAATGAAGGTTTAATGAGATGAGATGAGTTGTCACAATATTATTGGATGATGTGTGTGATTTTTAAAAATGAGATAGATGAGATGTGATGAGTTGGATGATGTGACACATTTCTTGTGTTTAGTTTATTTTTAAATGTAAGAAATGAGATGAGTTGGAGGATAAAAATATTATTTTATTGGATGTTGTGGGTGAGTTTTAGAGATGGAAATGGATAAAAATATTATTTTATTGGTTTTCTTGTACCGATTTCCTTTTCTTGGTTTTTAGGAAACCAACCAAACGGCCCCTAATTCTCTAAGCTCTTGTTAGTAATCTCAGTTTGCCCATCAGTTTGTGGATGATAGGCTGAACTGAATTTGAGTTGACTCCCTTGCAGTTTAAATAGTTTCCTCCAAAATAGGCTAGTGAATAATGGATCCTTATCACTCACTATGGATTTAGGCATGCCATGTAACTTGAATATACCCTCAAAAAATATCTGAGCTACTGACTGAGCTGAGTATGGGTATGAAAGGTCAAATAAGTGTGCATACTTGGACAACCTATCAACCACAACAAAGATAGCAGATTTTTCCCACTTTTTGATAGATGTGTGATGAAATCCATGGATATGTCTTCCCAAATACAATCTGGCACAAGTAGTGGTTGTAAAAGTCCTGGTGATGCTACATTCTCTCCTTCAGCTCTTTGACATGTATCACAATCTTGCACATACCCTTGAACATCCCTTTTCATCCCCTTCCAATAAAAAGCCCTTCTTAACCTGTGTAGAGTTCTAGTGACTCCTTAGTGTCCTGCTATAGGACTGTCGTGATGTTCTTGTAATAATAAGTTTTTGATGTTTTGAGCAGTAGGGCTAATCAAAAGTTTGCCTTTATAGAAATAAAGTCCCTCCTTCTTACCATACTTATCAGCTTCCAATTTTCCTTGAAGTAGTTTAGCATCAAGATCTGTAAAAAATTGATCTGTGGAATACATGTGTTTGATTTCCTCCAACCATTCATTGGTGAGGGTAGTGACAGCTGATACTTCCATGGTATAATCTGGACCTTGTTCATCACTCTCATGAATTCTAGATAGACCATCCGCAGCCTTATTTAGTCTCCCAGGCTTATATTCAACACTGTAATCAAAACCATGCAACTTTGCAAGCCATTTGTTCTGTACACCTGTGTGAATCCTCTGTTCCAACAGATATTTGAGGCTTTGGTGGTCAGTTCTGATTATAAAGTTCCTGCCCAATAAGTATTGTTGACATTTTTTTGTAGAAAGGATAATTGCCAAGAGTTCCTTCTCATATGTAGAGAGTGTATCATTCCTCCCCTTAAGCGCAAAACTGAAATAAGCAATTGGTCTATCTTTTTGCATCAGCATTACCCCAATACCAGAATCAGAAGCATCACACTCTATTACAAATGTCAAACTAAAATCTGGCATGGCTAGAACTGGTGGATTGGTGAGTGCCAGTTTTAGGGAATTGAATGCTTCTTCAGCATATACATTCCAAGCAAAAGCTCCATTCTTCAAGAGTTGTGTTAGTGGCTTAGCTATTACTCCAAACCCCTTTATAAACTTACGATAATAACCTGCTAAGCCTAAAAAACCTCTCAGTCCTTTCAGTGTCCTGGGCAGAGGCCATTCAACAATAGCATTGATCTTATTAGGATCCACACCCACTCCATCTTGTTACACAATGTATCCTAAGTACTCCACTTGCTTCTGTCCAAAGCTACATTTTGACAATTTGGCAATCAATTACTGTAAACCAGAATGTCATCAAAGAAAACCAGCACGGATTTCCTCAATAACTTTTTAAAAATGGTGTTCATAAGTGCTTGAAAAGTTGAAGGGGCATTTGTGAGGCCAAAGGGCATGACCATGAATTCAAAATGCCCACTGTGTGTTTTGAAAACAGTTTTTGGTATGTCATCTTCATGCATCCTGATTTGGTGATAACCTGATTTCAAATCCAATTTTGTAAAAAATTGAGTTCCATTCAGCTCATCCAGCTGTTCATCAATTATAGGAATAGGGAACTTATCTTTAATTGTAGATTTGTTGAGATTTCTGTAATCTATACACATCCTCCAAGTACCATCATGTTTTTTTACCATCACCACTGGAGAAGAAAAAGGACTCTTGCTGGGTCTTATAATCCCTTTCTGGAGCATATCTTCAACTTGTTTTTCAATCTCTTCTTTTAGGAAATGAGCATGTCTATAGGGTCTAATATAAATTGGTTTTGTACCCTCTTCCAGTGAAATTCTATGATCTATATCTCTATGAGGAGGTAGGTGAGGCAGTTCATTAAATATTACCTGAAATTCTTGTATCAGTTGGTGCATGTCCATAGGTAGATTTTCAGCAACATTTCTTGAAGTAGATTCCTGTAAATTCACACTACATAACTGGATCAAATACCCTTCCTCTTGTTCCCTAAAAGACTTATCAATGGCCTTCTCATTAACCAATTGCATTTTTTCTGGAACTATACCCTGTAGGGTTCTTTTCACCCCTTCACTCATGATCTTTTCACCCCTTCACTCATGAAGGTTACCTGTAATTTCTGAAAATTCAAGGTGATATCCTCCAGTGTCTTCATCCAGTCTGCCCCCAAAACAATTTGGCTACCCCCCATAGGCATGACTAGCAAATTGATTTGAATTTTAACTCCCTGACAATCCAACATCACTCCCTGACAAACTCCAGCTCATTTAATCAACCTATCACTAGCCACCAGTACATTAAAATCAGTAGATTCTGTCACATTTAACCCCAGCCTTTTGACTAATTTGGCATTAATAAAGTTGTGAGTTGATCCAGAATCTATCAAGATACTGATTGCTTGATTCTTGTAGTAACCCACTACTCTTATAGTATGAGAGGCATTAATCCCACTCAAAGCTTGAACTAAAATAGATGGAGCTCCTTTAACTAAACTTTCAGCTAGTTCAACTGCCATAGTGTCTTCTTCAGTCTCCTCATAATCAATTTTATTTCCCACAATACCTCCTTCTAAAATGCCTTCTAATATAAACAGTTGTTTTCCCTTACACTGGTGTTCTCTATGCCACTTCTCATCACAGGTGAAACATAAATTCTGACTCCTCCTTCTTTGTATCTCTTCAGGGGTCATTTTCTTGAATTGAGAAGTTGAACGAGAATTCTCTTTAACAGGGATATTATGTGGGGTATTTGTTGAATGTCCTCCTGAATTGTACACATTCTCTAGTTTCCTCTAGGCTTTCTTTCATTCTTTTGCTTATCTTCAAACAGCTTAGCTAGTGAAACTGCTCCTTTCAATGAATTGGGTCTGGCTGCTGCCACCTCATACCTCAACTCATCTTGAAGGCCTCCAATGAATCTTTCAAGAATATGTCTCCTAGAGGGTTGTTCATCTAATAGACCTAATGCTTGCTCAAATTTTCCAAGATATTCTCTGACTGTAGTAGTTTGCCTCATGGTAGAAAATGCATCATATGGTCTAGAAAGTTCATTTGGACCAAATCTAGTAATTAGTTCTTCTTTAAACACATCCCATTGATTAAAATCTTCAATGTTTCTAGCAAGCCATCTATACCATTGTAAGGCTTCATCTCTCAAGTAAAATGAACAAACCTTGACCCATTCATCATTCTTGATATCATAATAATAAAAAATTTGCTCAGTTTGGTCTAACCATGCTATTATGTTTTCATTGCCAGAAAATGAAGGAAAATCTAAACGTAGAGACTTAGGTTGAACCAGTTTCTGGTTGCTAAAGGAGGAGTTCTTTTGTGTTGAAGAGTTACCAAAGCTATGAGTCAGTTGAAACTCTTCTTGGAAACTAGCATCTCTTCGATTCTGGAAGTTGTGCCCTTGATCATAACTTCTCCAGCTTGAATCTTGAACTCCTTGTCTGGAAATCTCTCTGTCTCCTCTTGAACCTGAACTCAAGATTTGATGATCCTCTCTTGACCCAACACCCAGAATTCCTTGGTTAGGACCCTTGGAGTTCTTGAATTCTTGAACTAAAAGCTTTATTTGAGAAGCTAGATCATCCAATTTTGTTGTATTCTCCCCCAATTTGGATGAATTTTCCTCCAATCTGGTTGAGGTTTGCTGATTGATTGAACCTTGCTGTCTCATGAATGACGTCTGTTGTAAAATTGCATCCTCCACTCGAATGAATCTTTCCTCTTGAGTCGTTTCTTCAGCAGAGGTCTCCTCGTGATCGCCCAAGATTTCTTCAGCAGCTTCTTCAGCTTCTAAATGCTCTGATACCAATTGTGAGGCTCGAGAGCCTCGGTTGATTCTCAGGTGGTTGTTTCTGACCATGGCTGAAGTTGAAGGAACTTGAGAACAGAATGCAGGAAGAATTGAGATAGAGAGAAATAGAATTAGAAGAGAGAGGAATAGAATTCAGAATTGAGGAGAAGAAGATGGTTTTACATGTAGGTCAGTAGGTTGTGTTGCACGAATCAATATACTTTCTGTACAGTGATTCATTGCCTTTGATGAATGACTGGATTATCCCATGTTATTATATGGAGCAGATTACAGTAGATGGTTTTACATGTATAATATTGTAATTATTTAATGGGCATACAAATGAAGTATTCTAAAATTTATTTTTTGTGTTCTTTTGTTTGTGTAATTTTACTGTATCTTATGAGTTAGTTATGTTTATGTTGGCCGTGTCAAAAGTTTTTGTAATTGAGATTCTACAAGTACAATGGAGGATTAACAATTAGAATCTTCTTATTTGATATGATTATCTTCGTTTTCTTATCTCTGTCGGAAAATCCTCTTATATTCGTTTATTGTAGGACTAGAAAGACCTTTGAATTTAGACTTTGATTTTGAGACACTGATATAAAAAATAAATGATAGAAGATCTGATTGTAGGTGGCAAGCATAGAAATGTAGATCATTCGTGTAAGGATAATCTTTATAAAAAGATAGTTACTAAAGTGAATATATCCAATTTTGAAACTATCAACACTGAAAAGGTTGAAAGTTTCTTATAGAGGTATTAGTTTATGTGTAAAGGTAAATATTTTAATGTTCATGCTAAATTTCAAAAATTCTCAATGGTCAAAATAAAGGCAAATAATTTTGTACATTGACAAGTAATATATAAAGTAGATAATTTAATGGATAGGCAAATTTTTAAAAAATACTTAACAATTCAGAAAGGTAAATGTTTTACATACGAAGGTAGCCATTTCTGGCAGGCTGTGTGCCTTTTCATCCTCAGTGAAGGGTCTGATATCTCTGGTTTTGGAACAAAAAAATTGGCGACCAAATTAAGTATGCTCAGCAGCTCATGTTAAGAATCTCGTTTTTCCAGATTGACAAGGATCATGAATATAGGCAGTTCAAGAGCAGGTCTGTTTCACTTAGTGTTAGTGATATTGGGAATGCAGTATACATGGGAAACACATCGACAAGTATTCCTCTTGACATTTGTATTGGGTGTTTTAAGTGTCTGAGCTGAGTACTACTGTCATTTGTCATGCGTATGTACCTTGTTATCACTGTTGCTAAAATTAGGTATTATCCTTGTGCAGAATTGCTTCCAATTGATCGTGTCAGAGCTACTCACCGGGTTCTTCTCAGCAAGAAGTGTATTGTTTGCACCACGAAGATAACTGACTGACTGTCACGACGGAGACAGTGCATCCAAAAATCGCCTTTTCCTCCTTATTTCAGAAAATTGTAGCTAAAAATGGAATGGAATAAGAGGAAGTCCATTCCGGTATCTGTTGAATAATAGTTTGGATTTGATCACAGATAAATGTTTGTATATGATGAAAGATTTAGTGTACTGTGAAAGTGACTTGTGCTGAAAAGGCCAGCAATTTGAAAATGAGCCTCCAGCTTCTATTTATAACAAATCCAGCAGCTATGTAAAGCTTCTGTGATTGAATCATATGGAAACAAGTGTTAACTACAGGAGGCAATTGAACAAACCTTAAACATGCCAGCCTGATTCTGTCCAAAAACCAACATGTAGATCTCATCAGCATCTGTAGTCCTCTGCTCTTCTACAGATCTGCAGGCAGATGCTTGTAATCTCAAACCAAGCAAAATTAGCATCATCATGTTGGTTATCGGTGTTATTAATTTTACTGCTCAGTCTTAATCAGAGGCGTTCTTAAGTTCAAAAAAATTTCACTTTTAGTTTGTCAAGTTATGAGCCAGACCTCATTGGCAATTGATGTTCTTTTAGTTAAACTGCATTTTCTTTCATGATACATCTGATCAATCATATGTACAGTTTTCTTGTTTTTAAACTTAAATATAAAACTTGACCACTTTATATAGCACAAAATGTAGCTCATTCTCAATGTTTATTTCGTCACTGGAAACTAGCTGGGAGCCCTCATGGTAAAAGTAATTCTTTTGAAAGTCATTCTTGTTAAACCGTAGATCATCGAAAGATATTAGCGTCGTTGTTTGAGTATCCCAAAAGGGTGTTTGTTTCAGCCAAAAACCCCAAGAAATTGATTTCTAGTCTCTGATACCACCGGCAATCGATCAGAACCACTCAAAAAGACTTCCTATAAAAATGTTCCCCCCCCCCCCAAAAAAAAATGTCACTTTTCATGAAAGCCATTTCAGAGCTTTTAGCTCGGAAATGGGTGAAAACCTATTATTTGAGCATTAAAATATAAAAAATGCTATTTGGCTCGCGGGTTGGGCAACTCGCGCCCAACTCGAAGTTAGGGGGTGGGGGGTGGGCCCCACGAAGCTGTATTTTTTTATCCCCTATTTCTATCTTTCTCTTTCTTAAAATGCTATTATGGAGAGAGAGAGGGGTAATTGTACTTTTTTTATCCCCAATTTCTTTCTCTTTCTTTTTCCTAGAAGGGCGTCTTTCCTTTATTTTTTTTCCTGTTGCCAAAGATGACCATGATGAAAATACGTTTCCCACCCCTTTGCTCTGATGGTGAAACAAACAAACGACTATTCAATTCTGGGAACAAATGGAAAACTACGGAAGTACGCTATTTTTTTTAATTAACCAAAATACCTATTTCCATAATTTTATGGAAATGAAACAAACACGCCGATGAACGAAAGAAAATTACGGATGTCCAACTGAGCCGAGCTCAACAACTGAACGGTAATGGCGCTGAGAATCGAAGAAATGCGAAGATCACACTGGAACAGAATGGTATGATTTCAATGCCACCCTTTAAAATTACTACATCATAATTTGCTGAGTTGGCTGTGAGATTGAAATTTGTTGGTCTATGAAATTAATCAAACCATGAATATGATGCTTTGATTTTTTTTTCTTCCTATTCTTGCGTATGACATGTTTGTTGAAATGCCCAACTCAACTACCCAAATCGAACTGTCTTTCCCTTGAGCCTGCAGAATCAGGACTAGTTGCCTCAATCTCTGATTCTTTAGATTCTTTAGGTAATTAGACTAAGACCTAGATCAATTTATGGTTTAAAAGTCACTAACATATGCGTGTGCTTTACGACTGTTCTGTGGTACATCACGCAACATGATGTAGGCGATTAGTTCATTTTTATTTGTATGTTCTTTTCTTATATGTATATTAGCTATTCTTGACCTCTTGATTTGGACTAGTGATGCTTGTTCACACGCCAACCTAGCTATATCGAAAGAAGTCAACTCTGAATATTTAGCTTAACTAGTTGTCAGTAGAAATCTTTAAGCTTAGGGAGCATGCAGGTCCGCGTTCTCACCATATGGCAATATATGTTGCACGAGAATATTCTACTTTCATGGTTTTGGAGATGAATGTTAGGATGCCGATGTCTTTTTTGCTTTTGGGAGAGTTTACAACTTTGATATCGTGTGAATGTCCATATCGACTGTTTTCTATTTTGACGAGTGATAGCTATTTTATGATAGGTTAAAGAAGTCTTTTGGTATGTGATTACAAGCGTCGAGAGCATGTCAGCTTCTTGGAATTTTCGTAGGATATGTAATAGGAACAACAAAGAAAGTGAAGTTAGAAAAGAGGAGGGAAACAGTCAAATGTTTGGAGAGAGCACAACTAGCGCAACAGAAGAGGAAAAGAGAAGAATTCTAAAGACGTAGGACATTTCTTCATCGCGTTCCTTTGCTTTTCTTTGAACCGGCCTGAGTTTTCTATCAAACTTGTCCTTGTTTGAGCTGCATGATCTCCCTTATGGTTGATACCTATAGTATTGGTTACAAATGTATACAGTTGGAGGGTTTATCAGGGAAAGGAAAATGACTGCTTGATAGAATCAGATAGATGCATTATCCTTATGTTTCTACAGAATACTGCAACGATAAATATAAATCCACAAGATTAAAAAGTTATCATATAAAAATGATGAGATTTAACACTTCATATACCTCTTAAAAGCTACACAAATCTTAGTAACTAGCATGGAGTATATCGTAAAACATTATTAACACATTCTATGTCTTGTCAAGCCCTGCAGCAAGCGTTATAACCTTGAATAGTGATTTTGGTTTCTTAGGCCTTTATGAATCACAGATAATTTGCTTGTATATCAGCAGAAAAGGAAAACATAGAGCTAGAGTTAACAATTACTTACAACCATCCTAACTTCAAATAAGTTTCTTACATGTGCTCGTATGTTTACTTGAATGAATACCTGATAAATCAAACAATAACAAGTTTTAGGAACTGAGACATTTTTGAACTGGGCAGAATTCGCTCCAAATCGATGACCAAACCTAATGAGAAGCAACTGCCATAGCCTGTCTATCAAACCCAGTCCTCAACCCTCTGCCACTTCCACCACCACTCCCGAAACTCAGTCTGCTACCATTTTTCTTCACGTCCTTCTCCCACATTTCCCTGCTTACTTTTTGACCAACCGTTAGTTTTTTTTGCTTCTCAGTAGCAACTGGGATCGCAGAATTGACTCCATTAATGCCGATCACAGGACCTCCATATCTTGCAGCTCCACCTTGAGATAAAATCCTCACTATTCCTGCATACCCAAGAGAGTTAGCAATCTGCATAGCAGTTACACCTTTCATTGTCCTCGCCTCGAGATCTGCTCCACGCTTTACGAGCAGTTTGACGGCCTCTACTTGCCCTGCCTCAACTGCACAATGCAAGGCTGTATACCCCTTTTCATCCGTTGCACCCACTTCTGCTCGTCTCTCCAATAGAGCTTTCATTACCTCTACTCTCCCTTTAAATCCTGCTCTCATTAGAGCAGTCCATCCATGCTGATCTCTTCCATTAGCTGCCGCTCCCCTGTCGATCATTTTCACCACTAGTCTTGCTTCTCCTTTTCTTGAAGCCAATGCCAACTCATCTCCCAACTTCAGCATATCAAACAGTCTTCCATGTCCCCCTTCAGCCGCTGCATCATATGATGTCTTTCCTACAAAATTTCTTACTTCTTTGAGTCCTGCACTCCCTTTGGTTAACAGAAGTTTTACCATTTGCTCATCTCCGGAAGAGGCAGCTACGTGGAGAGGCGTGTCACCGCCAGGCCCACCGCGAATGTCAGCACACCGCCAGCAAGCAGAAACATGCTGCACGGGTCACAACGATGCGTCGCTCCACTGCCAGCATTGCGCGCGAGTTCGCCCATCAGAGGTTGGAGGCGTTTACACTGGTACCTTTCAGCAGGAGGAGCCCCATCGACCTCCAATCCAGCAGTGGCAAAGTGGAGCGCACCCCATGAAGATGTTGACAATCTCTCAGTTAGGGCTCCTTGAGCTAATAGTAGCTCCACAATTAGGGTTTCTCCTGCTGCCGCTGCTGCTTCGAGTGGCGTGTGGCCAGCTCGGCTTCGAGCTTCCACGTTAGGATTGAACTCAAGAAGTAACTGTACTAGATCTGCACGACAACGTGAAATGGCTAAATGGAGTAGAGATTGACCCATGGAGTCTACGGAATCGACAGCATTCCATTCTGGATCACTACGCTCTACGACTTCACGAACTTGATCCAGTGAACCTTCGATTACCAGTCGTGTCAACACAGCTGAACCAACGAAGAAAGTTCTCATGCCGCTATCTGTAAACACTTGCTTCTTCTTGTTTGTAAACCAGTCACTTGGGATAGAGTCAAAAGTGGAGGCTGGGTTCTTGAAGGCAGCACCGGGGACGACTACACTGTCAAGGAGGAATGAGTCGTTGGAACTGGGGATTGATTTAGGGAGGGGTGAGTTGAAGGGAAGAACATAGGTGATTTCTACAGTGAGGGTGGCAAGGGGTGCTATTATGCCAGATTGAGGACGAATTGTGTATCCACTTCGGTTCAGGGGTTGAAGACGAAAGGCCACTGGCATGGTGTACATGACGTTGCGGAGGGTAACTTGTCCATAACATCGTTGGCCAGGTTCAATTCGGATGGATACCTCGTTTGATGGCTCTAAACTTATTAGTCTGTCCATTTCTATTGTTCAACTTCCTTAGCAGCAGGAAAAGTTGGCTGCTTTTTGTTGGGAATTTGAAGAGCTCTTAGACTTAAGGGAAAAATCTTGACGGCTTTTGCCCATCAAGAGACTGGAAGAGAGGAGGAACTGTGGAGGAAGTAATGGGGGAGGATGTAGTCCTTTAAAGGTAGGGAGTTGCCGGCCCCTAATGGGAGGAAGTCATATATGGTGGTGGGAAGAACAAGGGCATAAACTTTATTAGTTGAAATTCTTCTATTTCCTTCTAGTTCTTGGAGGTCATTTTCTTACCATCTAGTAAGCAACACAAAGAAAAAGACATATGATATTGTATATAAACAGAATCATTCTGCATAGTTTATTCATGAATGAAGTCTCTAAGTTGGTAGCTAGTCACCTACCATAGAGATTAGTGAAATACAATGTGGGATCTGGATGGTTGATTCCTTGGTTCTTTTCAGGGGAAATTTTTAGAATAAACCTTTTTGAAAACAATATAAGCAAAATCGACATTTGATTATAAAATTAGCAAAATCGATCTCATTTTGGTTTGCTGGCCAAAATGAGGTTGATTTTGCAAAACAGAAGTTTTAGTTTACACGGGAGTACGGGACTACTAGTCCCGTGTGATTAGCCACTATTTAGGAATCAACGTGTCTTCTAGTGCTACGCCACTAATGAAGATTGGTGTGCTTTAATTACACGGGATTACTGGTCCCATGTAAACGTTTTTCCAACAAAATCGCGGTTGATTTTTCTAATTTTGCTATAACAAGGTCGATTCTGCTAATATTAATTCAAAAATGGTCCTTTTTAAAAATTTGTCCTTTTCAATGTGATCAGTATAATCGATACAAAATCGTGATATGGTACTCTATTTTCATTTGTTGTTCTCTCTGTATTTAGGCAATTGAATGAGATTTGAGTTTGGAGAAATGCACAGTTTGTTGATTGGGTCGTTAATGAATTAAAAAAATGGATACCTAATTGAAAATTTTGCAAACTCCTTTCACATACATTCTTTCACCTGTCCCTTACTGCTTGCCTCTTTTGATTGAAGCATTCAAAAGTCAAGATTTAGGTTTTTCTTCTGAACATAAATGACTGTATTCACTATCTTATTCTATTGTACTTGGGAAGAATTTAAGGAGTACGGATAGTTAGGTAGGATATATGCCGCTTGGAGGTAGTCTAGAAGAGACAGCCATTCAGCAAATAACATATTAGAAGAAGTCTCTGATTTGTTCTTTTCTAGCTAAGGTTCCTCTGGGTTAGTTCCTTCTAGTCAGACATTGGTTGATCTAACAATTGATGAGTGTTAAAGCACTTATTAAGGTTTTCTATTTTCCTTACCATCTCTGCCCAAACTGTGTAGAAAAAATTGAGCATGGAGTCTCCAGAACTAGAATTGTGCATCTGTCAATGATTTTATCAAGACGTATGTAGAAAATAATTGTCAAAACTATCTAACCAATATTGTGCAATTAATGTCTACCATCTTTTCTTCATTCTTAATTTTAGATTTTTGTTATTGTGCAATTCGTCTACCATTTTTCCTTCACTCTTAGTTTTAGATTTTTTGTTTGTTCATCAGATTGATGTAGTTATTGTGATGCTATCCAGTTCTGCTTTCCTTTCCTTTTTCTTCACCGATTTCATCTTTCTATACTCAAAGCAGTTTAGTTTATTTCGATAAGTTAACAAAGGATTTAAAAAAGGAAATACTCATCAAAGATTGTTTCTCAATAAGGCGGAAACCTACCACCCTCTCTCATTTAGTGGAAAGTTATAGCAAAATGAACTTGTGCATCAGTATGGAAATTGGCCGAGGTATGTGTCTCGCACATTAGAATCATAGATATTATTCGATTTCACATCTAATTTAGACTCAACTTTTAGATCTAATCTGCTCAACTTTTTTACTGTTGAATGTAATGCAATATAGATCTACCAAGCAGTGGGTTAGAATGAGATTATATTGAATGTAGTACGTGTGAATTGTGACAAAACAATATAATAATTATTTCACGATCAATATACCATATATTTCTGTTCTATATTGTTTTCTGACTTAGAACTTCTAAATTTCACTTTTTTGTTAATTGAAATAACTTCATGGTATATGGCATGTGGGGGCATCACTTTAAAGAACACTCAATGTGTTGCCCTATGCAGAGGCGATCCATCTACTGAATGGGTTGTTCAAATCATTTATCATGTTATTGCTTGAAAAGAAAGTTTAAATGTGCAGAAGTAGATGTACTCAAAATTGCAATCTTTGTGAGTTATGGATTTAGAGAAAATGAATCTATTGAACTGATGTCCAAATTCTTTGATGCAGAGTCACTTGAGGAGCAAACATCAATGGTTTGAGGTTGATGCATGAATATCAGATATGAACTTGTGTCACAATACTCCTCCTTGGTCTCAGACTTACAAACCTGAGGAGCAATTCAATATCTTTAGCATATATTCCAAGATATCAAATTCCATATTATAAATGCCTGTCCACACTCTCAGTTGATAGTGTCAAGAATGTTCAAGAAAGAAAAAGAAAGGTGAGATATCAACTTTCTATGGTGATCTTCTGTTGTCAGTGCTCTTTTTTTTTCTTGTTATTACAAATTCTTTAGTTATATACATTTTTAAAAATAGTTCTTTGAAGGTACTCTTATATTTTGTTTATAGTTTTATTAGTTATGAGGAAGGCATGATTCAAAAAGGTTAAATTTTCATATAGTTAGGAGTTAATATTACTTCTATTTTATTAATTTGAAATTAACTCCTAAAATGAAGTGTGTTTTGTTTATCGTTAAATACATTAATGTATAGTGCTATAATCATTTGGATTGCTACCTTTGAGCTCACTGGATTAATAGTTATTTGAAATATGCTCCATGTATGATCTGATTGGAAGGTCTGAAAGATAACAACTCAAGTGAACAGGGATTTCGAAAATTACACGAACTGGTATTTATAGAAAATCATCACAATTTATTTTTAATCTAATATATATTTCGTCCCTGTAACTTGTAAATTAAGAACAAGGAAGGAAAACATCGAGCAATGGAAATTTTTGATGGCATTATTCAAATAAAACTACCCATACCTTTTTATTACACATATTCACATTGATATATCTTATTTTATTTTATTTAAATCCTGTGCTAATGAAAAATAGGAGATAGTATGACTGGAGCAGAAAGTAAGAACATGGAGAAGGCGATTCATGAAGAAGATTCTTCCAGTTCTGGTAATGCAGTGAAGGGGCCAACATCAACATTTATTCCTATTGCACAGCTCATATGAAAGTAGTCAATCTCTTTGCCATGTGATAATCTGTACTCCATGAAAAAAATTGAGAAGAAATTGAAAGTAAGAAATTAATTCTATTTTTTTATACTATATATCAGTTACATTTGGGTTACAGAAAACGTGGGGCAAATGTATATAATGCAGGAAAGAAAGATTACTCGTCTTCAGATGGTTGATCACTTTGGGAAGATAATCAACGACGACGCTGTATTTGTGTCCAACATCAGAGCTCACAAAAAAAGAGGTTTGATTCTGATTTCCATAGTACTACTTACTTTTAAGAAGTTGTTGTTATGTTCAAGAAATATAATATGCAATTTAGGAAGCTATTTAGAGATTATTGGTCGTAAAGTATGTTATTTAAATTTCTGTTCTGAACTTTCTATTACTAAGCAAGCTTTTTGGATTAAAAAAAAAAATTTCTATGGAAATTTGGAATTGTTTACTATCTATTCTATTAGGATCAGAGATCAACTTAAGATGAATATTAATTCTATAAAAAAATCTTTAGTGGAAAAAATTAAGTTTTTTTAATGAATTCTTGTGGTTAAAAAAGATACTACTCCTTCATAGCAAAATAATTGACAATTAACAAAGATGACTCGGGATAATTGATTCATTTAATGGATTCAAAAAATTGGAATGAAGTTTTTTGATTGTCAGTGAATTGTTCCTATTAATGGTTTTAGAGATATCATTTATCTATGTGCCAATTAACTGGATCAGATTTTTTTAATGATAATCGTGATTTCTCATCTATTAACAATGTTTTTAGATACTTAGACATATATTCTTTTCATTTGTTTGAGCCAATAAAAATGTTAAATTTCTATGAAATCTTACTTTCTATGGGGTCAAATTGCAACCTTAACTGAGAATCAATTTTTGCGACCTTAACCTTAAGAGTTTCCCTCAAGTTTAATTGCAGATTGATTGTTCATTAATTAAAGTTTTTTTAAAATATTCTCATCAATTGATTAGCTTGCCTCTATTTTTCTTTTCCTGCAGCGGATGGTTGCTTC
>NC_033796.1:10342615-10349059 GCF_001876935.1 Asparagus officinalis
TTTATATGTCTTTTTGTATCTGATATGTTGGATACAGAAGCTAGATGCATCCTTTATTAGATCAAGCTCAATGAACCATACTTCTTTATGTCAGTAGGTGTGTATAATTTCTACACACCTTCCATGTAAATTAAGAATTGCTGCAAACTAAATCAGATCGAAGAAAATATAAAACTAGGTAATTTATTTATTGACTAACCATCATTTCAAGATAAAACCCACACAAGGATGATAAATAATCCTTAAGCATCACATTACCATCCACAAATCTCCACATCCTGCATCAGTAGTGGGCAAAATAAATCAGGAAAAAGAATACCAACTAATTCAGCTCCACTTCTGATATGAAAGAAAAATAAATTGTGCATACGGAAAATTGAAGTGGTCAGGAAATATGTTTTTATATTACTATCTCAAAGATGATTACTCCTCTGACAGTTTAAGGATACAAGAAACTGAGCAGTCCTGTTTCAATGGGCACAATACATTTGTTAATACTTAATCAATTACTTAATAGTAAACAAGCATCATATTGTAGAGAAAGTACAATGAATGCAATGCAGACAATACCATTATGTTGGAGAACTTCAGAGGTCACACTGTTTTCAAAATGCAAGTGCTTTAATATTTATAATGTTTGTGGATGAGGTAATTTTGTTGTAAAGCAACATCCAGGGACACATTAACAAAGTTGAGCATTTAATAATACAGTCAGGATGGAAAGTGCTCTCAGTATCAAATCTCAACTTCTAACAAGTACTTTATCAGTTTGGTGAGATTTTAGCAGCTACAGTTTGGAAACTGAAGTTGGATAATTGCAATTATGTGGAGCACCAAAAAGTTTCCAAATTAGCAACCTAAAACTTTGAGATAAAGCCTTTGTTGTTGTTGTATCTAAAGTTTCTAAATGGTTTGGGTGTCATTCGGCTAGTTTTCCTTTCCGATACTCAAAATTTTGTTGTATTTTCGATATCTAAGAGCTAGTTGCTGATGCACAAATTGAAATTGTTGAGCGCATAGATTGTTCTTTTCTTAATTGCAGAATTGCATTCTGAATAAATTTTGCAAATTTTCAGTTGAAATTCTTCTCTCCTCCTAGTTCAGGGAGGTCACTTTCAGACAACGAGACAAAGAAAAGAACACACAAAACTGTATATAACAACTTTTTCTGCATAGTTTATTCATGGCTAAAGTCTTTAGGTTTATTTGGTTACTAGCATGGAGGATAGCGAGGGATGATTCGAGGATCTTGATTCGTTGCTTATGTGGTCCTTTACAGTGTGATTATTATAGTTCATACAAAATTCTTGACATGCTGTTCTCTTTTCACTGTATTTGGGCAAATAAATGAGATTTGAATTAAGAGAAGTATACAGTTTGTTGATTGGGACACTAATGAATAACAATTATGAAAACCAAATTGAAAATTTCTTCACAATTTCCTTGTTCTGTCCCCTTACTGCTGTCTTCTTTTGAGTTGAAGCATCCAAAAACAGTTGCCAAATTTAAAATTTTCTGCTGAACATGAAAAAGTCCATTCACTATCTTAATCTGTTGTACTTGGCAAGAAATTAATTTAAGAGTACAGTTGGTTAACAAGGACATATGCATTATTTTCCCAGTTACAGTCAGCAAATAACATATTAGATGAAAGTCTCTAATGCTTTTGAGATTTCATTGTTCTGAGGTAAGTATTTCATAATGTACGTCGAGTCAGTTGGAGCTTCTTGTTTATTAAACTTGTGATACTTGGATATGCCCCTTGAGGCCTAGCCTCTTTTTCTTCAAATATATTCTGCTTGTTCTTCCTATACCTCATATTTTTTTCAAGACCTAGTTCCAGCCTCCCAGGTGTTCTGTATAGTCTCAAATTGTGCCCTACTTAAAGGCAATGCATCTATTTATCATATTATTGTTAATTTGAAAAGAAATAATAATGTACAGAAGTAGGTGCACTCAAAATCGCAATCTTTGTAGGATATTGGTTAGAGAAAATGAATCTATAGCACTAAGCGTCCAAATTCTTTGATGCAGAGTTACTTGAGGAGCAAAAATCAATGGACCGAGGTAGATGCATGAATACCGCACATGAACTTGTGTCACATTAGACCTCCTTGGTCTCTAGATTGCAAGCTTGAGGAGTAATTCTGGAGTTTAGCATATATGTCAAGATTTCAATTCATGCTGTAAAGACCTATGCACACTCTCTCTTGGTGCCATCCAAAATATTCAAGAAAATATAAAAAAGAAAGTGAGGTGCCAACTTTCCATGGTGTTTTTCTGCTGTTGCTCTTTTTTCTTTTCCTTTGTTATTCTGATTCTAGTTTTACCAAAATTTTTAGAATAGTGTTTTCTGAGAGGCACTTGTCTTGTAATTTGACTTGTAGTTTTACTAATTGTTGGAGGTACGATAACAAATGTTACTAATACTTCTCTTTTGTTACTTTCGATTTAACTCCCAAAAAATGTAGAACGCTTTAGTTTTTTGAGTTTTGCCTCTGAACTAATATAGATTATAGTCTGGTGCTCTATGTATGTTATTTTCGATTACTAATATAGATTATACATCTGGCTTGCAATAAACTTAGCACAAGTGTATAATGCAGGAAAGAAAAATTACTCGTCGTCAGATAGTTGATAACTTGAGGAAGATGATCGTCGACGATGTTTTACTGGTGTCCACCATCAAAGTTTACAACAAATTAAGAGGTATGATTCTGATTTTAAGCTTTAACTTTTCGTAGTATTTCTCTGTGACGCTGCTAGTTATATCCAAAAATATATCATCCAAAGCAGGAGTCTACTTGGAGATGATTATTGGTTGTGAAATATTTGGTATTGAACTTTGTTTTGTTATTTTAAAGTTTCTCTTAACAATGTTTTCCGGGGAGGGAAAAAAACTAAGAGATCTTTAAATTATTTATTATCTATGCTTATACGCTCAGGGATCACCTTAAGATTAGTATTTATTATAAGATGAAATTATCGTTAGTGGATACAATTATCTTTCTTTAATGAATTGATGAAGTCAAAAAAAATTACGGTACTCCGTAGCAGAAGAAATGGCAACTGACAAAGATGACTAGAGATAATTGGTTTTTATGTTGATGTCAAGATATCGGAATAAAGTTTTTTTCATTGTCACTGAATATAGATTCTCATTAATTCATGGTTTTAGAACTACCATGACTTTATGATCTAATTCACTGGAGCAATTTCTTAATTTGTTTAATATGATGATGCTTTTCCCTCTGCTAATAACATTTTCTGATGCTTGAGGTATATTCTTTTCATTTGAATGCGCTAATAATGATTGTAAGCTTCCCTGAAAATGTACTCTGCGTGGGCTCTAGCTGCGGGCGTCAACTAAGAGTACGCTACAGTTAGCTTTCAAATCTTTTTTTAAAAGATTTAACTTTATAAATATTGCCCTCAAGTTTGTAAATGTTGCCCTCAAGTTTGGTTGCAATGGAGGAGCAGTCATTAATTTTTTTTAAAAAAAATAATCTTCTCAACAATTGATTAAATTTTCTCCACTTTTTCTTTTCTGCAGCGGATTGTGGCATCAGTCGTGAAAAACTGATGTGGAATGATGCGCGATACGTGATGACGAGTGGCTAATCTTGATCGAAAAATTTAAAATAAGAAAAAGAAGTTTTTAATCCCCCTTCATGCATCTCTTCTTGTTTCCTTAGTTATGTTAAATTGACCTCGTTGATGCCGGTTAACAAAATGGTACGTAGCCGTTTTTATTTTCTTTTATTTTTCGCTTAAAATGTTATTTTTTATTAAAAAAATTCAAGAGTAAATAACAATAAATTAAGCAAAATTTTGATAAAAAATCAATCATATTATCAATTACTTGTAACTATATAATTTACAAATACAAAAAATCATAAAAATTAAAATAATAAAAATAAATTCTTTATTAATAATTAGTTATTCAGTAACACTTATAAATTTATTTTGAAATTTATCACATCATAATATATGAATACATCCTAATTAGGTTGACACCTACTCATTTATATCACTATTATTTGTAACTCTTTTTAAAATAATTTATAACAATTTTTAAGCTAAGAAATAAAAATTACAAACTAATGAATAATTTCTATTCTTTATCTCTATCTCATAGTCTCAACTCTTCAAGTTTATCTTCAATACCAGTCATCTGATCGATGCATTGAGTTCTCTTCTCATACCTCCACCAATCTTGTTGGCACATCACCGCCTATACGATAGACGGATCTAAGAATGCCCTGGGGTCGTCGATCAAACGTCCTGTGTGCTGAAGGCGGATTCCGAAGCTACCGTGAAAACCTGCACTGTTAATAAGTCACGAGCCATAATGAAAAGTATATTATATGAAACTATTCCATATACTCTCTACCATTGCAAAATATCAAAACTATTATTTAGAATTTTAACTAAAGATGCAGTTAAATATTGTTTAATTTTAGAAACTTTCATTGATGATCCAGATCCAGATCCACCAGTTAGCCAAGCTATCAATAATTCTCTATCAAAACTCTTATATTTGCCTCGACTTGAACTCGTAGAAGCAAAAATTGTATGCTCATGTATACTTACACCATATCTAGCTGCATGCTATCATATAATCTTTAAAAATAAATTCTGATAGTATTATGATGAGTAAGAACAGTAATAGTTTGATCATCATCAGTGTCTATTATCATATTACCATACAAAGAATTTAACAAATTTCGAAGGCAAACATCATTCAAACATGGATCAATAAGAACACTCAAACCAAAAATAATAGGAATATGCCTAAAATACTTATTAAATTTACTTTCTATTTAAAAAATTATATTTTCAAAATAATTATCCATACGATAATTATTAAAAAAAGTTTGAATATTTAAAACTTGTAAAACAGCTTGAATAACAGTTGGATAATAACAACTAGATAATAATATAGTAGCATCATAAAAAACTTGTAACATATCTTTTATACTATATATAACTAACCATTCACCCTCAGTTATTCCATGCATATTACCAGAGCTAGAACTAGAGGTATAGAAAGCAATAAAATTATTTATAATTTTTTTATACTCTATTGCTACATTTAACATTACATAGGTAGAATTCTACATATGGTCAACATCTTTTGGAAATAATCTGGGTTTAATTTTTTTTTTCTTTTATACAATTGTTTCCATCTTTTAAGTTTTTGTTCAGAAGCATTATGAGCATAAGCTATTGTCTTAGCCTTTTCTATCATGGATTTAATTTTACCAAATACACTTTGAACAATTAAATTTAAAATATAAACATACATCTAATATGAAAAATATCACCATGACATGGCAATAGTAAAGATGATTTGATATGATCAACAGCTACATTATTATTACTTGCATTATCTAGTGAAAGAGAAAATATTTTTTCTAAATTTTTTAGTATTATAAATTCTTCTATTATTAAATCTGCAATATTAATACCACTATGTGATTCTTCAAATGCAATAAAAGAAATAATTCTTTTAAAAATCTGTCAATTATCATCAATCCAGTGTGTTGTGATACGTAAATAACCAGTTTGTATTCTAGATGTCCAAATATCAGAAGTTAAAGAAAATTTATAGTTTAAATTTAAAAATAAGAAATTATTTTTACTTGTTCCTCGTGATAATATTTTGAAATATCGCGTTGACAAGATTGATGAGAATTTTTTTAAATACGGGATAAAAACCACCTGTAATCATATCTTCAAATTTATAATCTTCTACTAATTTAAAAGGAATATTTTTAAAAACAATAAACCTGATGACGTATTTCCTAACTTTAATTGTGTCATAGTTCTAACTACCGAGACTACCGAAAGATGATGATTGAGAGAGTATCACATTAAGGCGTTGTCTGACCTCTGTTGTGCTTTTCTAAATGACGTTTGAGGTGGTTGGTGCCGTTTTTATGATGAGCTTAGTAAATATGGCAACACAACGCACATTTAGCCTTCTAGGTGAGAAGCTTACCGTGTTAATCCCCGGTGACTTCTATCTTCTCGAAGAAATTCCACACGTCGGATCTCGGCCTTTTAAGAGCTCTAAGTGCAAAATCATCACCACTGGATTCGTTATTAACATCGGTAGGAGGAGTAACTGTAGCTTATGTAGTAGGAGTATTATGGTTTTAACATCGGGAGTTTGGATTTGCCCTTCATAATCAAAGGAGAAAGCCATTTGATTGGAGAACTAGAGAGCAAAATCGAGAATAAGAAAATATTAGAGAGTACTAGAGAGTATTAGAGAGAAGTAGATGAGTTTTGGATGAGAAAAACAAATAAAAACTCTCTATATTTATGGAGGTAGCCCCCTAACCAAATGACTAAAATGCCCTCAAATTTTGGCCATTTTTACTGTTTTAAGGGTTAGTTTGGTCAAAAGTGCAAAATGACCGTTATGATCGTTCGGCC
>NC_033796.1:10349067-10384346 GCF_001876935.1 Asparagus officinalis
GCCGGGCTGCCCGGCCAACGGTCACATTCGTGATTGTTGTGGCCGGGTCGATTTCCTCGCCATGTCCGGACCCTGACCCAGCCCTTTTGCTGGCCAAGCCGGGCCCGGTGCGGGCACCGACGAAGCAGCCCTGGCCCGGGCCCGGAGCTTAGATCGGCCCGGATTTTTGGGTCATGCCTGGGCCTAGGCCTTGGGTCCAAATAGACAGACCTAGGTAAAACAATAAATGGAGAAAATCAATGCTAAGTACGGGACAAATGCTGATCATTGCAAAAGAAGAAAATTATTTATCGATGAAGCTACTATTCAAACAAACATAAGCTCGGGATCGAGCTTCTTTCAATAAGGGGAGACTAATGTAGGACGCTTAACAGACAATATTATGGAGGATCCTAACAATCACAATCTAAATGCGCATACATATATATTATTGTTTTTTGGAAAGAAACGATCATATCTTCTAATCCAGAAGGCAGATTTGGACATATTATATATGTAAATTACTTACCTCGACGAGATGAAGCCCACCGAATTGTTAGATTTCTAAAATCTCATCAGTATCATCAGTTATTAGCAGAAATCCAAAAATAATTAATATTTACTTTATTTTTAATAATAAAGTTGAAATCTGTTTAGACTAGGACATAAATTTAATTTTGATTGACATTGAACTAATTTGTTTCATATATCATAAAAAGTTTTTTTAGGGTAGGATTTGATATTTTTTATTTTTTTATATTTCTAGTCTTATTAGAAGTCTGTTTTATTTTTCTATTTAAGAAGAGTCACGTAACCCTAGAATGATAAGTTATCAATAAATTTCTCTTATTATTATTATTATTATTATTTGTGGATTCAAAGCTCTTCGTAAATACAGAGATCGCTCTTTGTGGGTTCTAAAAGAACCCCTTGGTGGGTTCTGTGATTTATTACTTCGCTGATGCATTAAAAAGTTACAAACAAAAAAAATTAGAGTCTCGCGTTAAAATGTGGCAAGCATGCTGATAACGCCCAACCAAGAGCTAGAAGAAAATAAATAAACTCTGTTTCCCAGAAACTAAAATCGTAACAACTATAACTAGATCTGCATCTCACAACTAGAGTCCTCCTAACTGCTAAAAGGGTTAGGTACTATAGTCCCTCCATCATCATCGGGAAGGCCATTGTTATAACAAAGGGAACTTGTGCATGTGTATCGAAATTGGTCCTGATATGTGTCTAGCACCTTAGACTCGTATTGATGCCAATTACCAAACAGGGGGTTTTTGTATGGATTAAAGTTGTAGTAGGGTTCTCAAGCTTCTTCAAATGATTGGTTCTAGAGACCGATGTCATGTCCTGCATAATAAAAAGCTCATGAGAGGGCGGAGTTGGGTTTTCGGGTTATCCCTTTGATGATCAAATCAATAACTAATCTTGAATGGAGAAATATAAAGTAAAAAGGGTTCAGAGTTGCCTGGAAGAAAACCAGAGAGGTTACCCCATCTAGTGTAGTTCCCTTTTATAATAGGTTGGAAGGGCACAAAGGTAACTCTGATCGAGTCCAGATAAGCAGTTGAGTCAGCAGATATCTTACAGGTGTCGGTCGCTGAAGAGGGTGAGTCATCCAGCTATTTAATGTGGGGATAACAGTAGGTGTTTGGAGCTGACTGGGTCTGATGAGTCATAAAGACTATGGGAGCTAGAGCAATAATGACTTTGTAAGAGCAGTTAATACGAGGATAATCGGTTGTTAGCGAGGGGTTAGAAAAAACTACCGCCTCTTTAGTCATATGGTTGAAAACCGACAAACACCGTGTTTTTAGTCGGCTATGCAAGTTGTCAGTCTGAAATGGTAGGCCAAGTGCGAGTACTTATAAGGTCGACCTAGTGGGTAAGCCAACAAGTACCGCCTTTTTAGTCGGCCACGCAAGTTGTCGGCCTAATGGGTCAGCTACGAAAACTGCTCGGGTTGTCTGGACTCTGATTATATTTCATTAGACGAGGATCGAGATATGTGGTTTTAACATTGGTGGTTTATTGTCATAACAACTCGGATATGTAATTTAGACTCAAATTAGTTCTAATCCCATACTTGTTTTAGTAATACATGTCCACATTTGACGCGGATACACGAATTCTGTATATGAGCTTGTGTGATCACATTAGTCCTCCCAGACTTGACCTTAAAACTTGAGTAATTTTGTATTGTTAGCATATATGTCAGGATCTCAATTCCACACTATAAATACATGTCCACATCCTCTATTGCTATCACGAGAAGATTCAAGAAAGACAAAGAAATTAAAGATGAGGAATGAACTTTCCTGAGATGCTCATCTTCTATTACTTGCAAAAGTTTTTCTAGGGTACTCTTCTAATATCTTTAGATTAGTTAAATGAAATTGAATTTTGAGGACTTTTTGGGAAATTGGGTTTCTGCATACCTAAATTATTGTTGTTATTCTAATATTTTATCAATGAAACATAGGAATTAGTATGGCCGGAGCTGGAAATAAGAAAATGGAAAAAGCAATTCGTGAAGAAAGTCCAACCCAGTTCTAGTGGGCCGACTTCACCTTTTATATATTCCAACTTCAAAACAGCCAAATTATCTCACGCTCTCTCACTCGATAAATTAAATATGCTCCATCGAGAAGGACTTAAAGGTAAGAAAAATAATTTGCAAGCTTTTCTATTATTTAAGTTTGCCTTGTCGTTAACGTGGATCTGTGTGATTTAGGGGTGAAAAATCACTCGTCGTCAGATGGTTAATCTTGTAAGGAAGACAGTAAATGATGACGACTTGCTTATTCCCGTTATCAAACATTATATAATAATAAAGAGGTATGATTCGAATTTTAACCATTACCTGTTTGTGTAATCCTGGAGGAATTTGCTAGTTGCGTACCTATGCACAGATATTATTATTATTTTTCATTTTTATTTTTCTGCTCATCTATACACAGATTATTGGTAGTAAAATATTTGTTATTTAAAATGTTTTATTTATTTATATTAGTTTGGGATTATCTACTTCATCTTCCGGCCTGCATATGCATGCTTAAGGATAGCGTTTAAGGGGGTGTTTGGTTACATTTCTATAAATTATAGGAAATCTTTTCCATCCAAAATTTGATTTCCTTGTATTTCTTAAAAAAATTATAGTAAAAGTTTTGAGAAGTTAAAAAGTACAAATTTTCTTATTTTTGTATTGTGCTTGTTTGGTTCAAAACAAGAAAATTACTCATAACTTTTGGGAAAATAGCAACATTTCCTATAATTTATAGAAATGTAACCAAATACCCCCAACTTTATAGAAAAGTGAGAACTTTATAGAAAAGTGAGAACTTTATAGAAAAGTGTTAATGAGTTTTATTATTTAAATAATGAATGCGTCAGATTTCTAAGAGATTTCCACCCATTTTAGAAGGAAATCAATTTCTATAAATTTTGGTACTTTTCTATACTTTACAGAAAACATTTCTGTAAATCTCTTTTGAGCCAAACACAGTTTGTGGAAATCTATAGAAAACTCTTAATTACAGAAATGTCATTGTTTGTACTTTTTGAGAAAACATTTCTCAAAAACAATGCAACCAAACACCCTCTAAGATGAACATTTATTCAAAATTTTAAAGAAATGTCTTCGTAACAACAACTAATTATAGTTTTTTCTTTTTCTATTATTTGTGCAGCAGGTTCAAGAATGGCGAGTGAGATGTGATTGGGAAGGAATAAAAAAAAATAGAAATGTTAGAGGCACACCTCTAAACCACAATCCCAACCACAACCCTCTCTCTCTATAGTGTTTGTTGGGACCCACATGTTTGATTAAAAAAATGTAGAAAACACTATAGAGAGAGAGGGTTGTGGTTGGGATTGTGGTTTAGAGGTGTGCCTCTAACACTCCTCTAAAAAAAATGTACCTATTGAGTGATAATAAAAGAAAAAATTTGCTTTTGTTTCTGTGTTACGCTAGTATAAATTAAGCCTAAAGGATCTCTCTTATAAAATTTCCTATAGAAGACTGGCGGAGCTTTTTTGAGATTGGCCAAAGAGAGAAAGAGATCAACTACTCTTTTGAAATGATTAAACTTTCTTTATTATCATCAAATCTTTTTAGAGTTCCCCTAACTCGATCAGAGTTTTAAAACTTGTTTACCAAGTTCTTTTCAACTCTTCCAAATAGTTTCTTAACTCGGCTAAAGTTTCAAACTTATTCAAACAAGTTCTCTTCAACATCTTACGGGGCTAGAATCTTTGGGAGAGATCAAACCACCAAGAAGGAGGATCGGTTTTTAGCATCAAAACCGCATAAGGTTGGAGATTTGGATCAAAACCACCTGAAGTTGAGCTGAGAGGGCAAGTTTTCTGAAGATCAAGGAACTGATCAGCAGTCAGTTAATAAAATCTCGGAGAATCTCTTCACCAACAGCAGGTCTACTCGGCTATTAACCGAATTTTTGGTTCTAACAACTCTGTTACAGAGTTTCAACTCGTTTTGAGTTCTTAAACTCGTTAAGAGTTCTTAATTAGACTTGCAACGCAAGCTAATTATACTAATCGATCATTCGGTTTTCAACAACTCCTTTCGGAGTTTTCAACTTGTTCTGAGTTTATTAAACTTGTTAAGAGTTCTAAACCGGATTCATCATACAAGTCAATCGTTCTCGTGAGATAGTACGATTGGATCGTCAACGGAGAGCGAATTCGACGCAAGCATTCGAATGAGGCACTCCATCGCTACCAAGAAGAACTCAGTTTTAAACAAAAGGGAGAATCAAATTCATTCTCATCTCTTTTATAATCGGAATCCAAATTGTAATCGATTTTGAGAGAAACAAATCAATTTTTCTTTCATTATTTCTTTTACATTAAATTTTCCACAAACAATGCTATTGGGGAGAGGCTTTACTGATGGCAAACTGGATTCTGAACAGAGAACCCTATTCCAAAACTGATAGTACTCCTCATTAGTTATGGTTGGGATATCCAGATCCTTTGGATAGTCTCAAAGTGTGGGGGTGTCTCGCATATGTTCGAGTTTCAGATATCAGAAGGCCTAAGCTCGGACCAAAGACAAACAGATGTGTGTTTCTTAGCTTTGCTGAAGATAGTGATGCTTGCAGGTTCCTTGATCTTGGAACCAACTCCATCATTAAAGCTCGGGATGCAGAATTATTTGAGGATAAGTTTATCAAAGATAAAGGTTTATTGCTCATAGATATAGCAGAGAATGCTAGTACTTCAGACGCACCAAAGGAGCCAGTTTTGCGAGAAACTAAAAATGTCAGTGATGAAGGAGTTACTGAACCATCTTCCAAGCGTGTTAGAAGATAGAAAGATTTTGGAGATGATTTCATCACCTATAATATAGAAGGAGACCCACAGATTTTCCAAGAAGCAATGCAGTCAACAGACGTTCTTCTGTGGAAAGAAGCTATAGATGATGAGATGGATTCATTGATCCAAAATCACACGTGAGAGCTGGTGGATGTACCTGAAGGTGATAGGCCTATCAATTGCAAGTGGATCTTCAAGAAGAAGCTTCGTCCTGATGGTACTATTAAGAAGTATAAAGCAAGACTGGTGGTAAAAGGATTCTCTCAGAGAGAAGGAATAGATATCTTTGACATCTATGCACCAGTTTGTAGGATCACTACCATCAGAGTGCTTATCTCATTGGTGGCGATAAAAAGGTTCGTCATAAATCAGATGGATGTGAAGACTGTCTTTCTCAATGGAGACCTCACAGAAGAGATCTACATGGAGAAACCAGAAGGACTTGATGCTCCAGCTGGTAAAGTTTGTAAACTTATTAAGTCTCTATACGGACTTAAGCAGGCACCGAAACTCTGGCATGAGAAGTTCGATGGGGTTGTTCGCAATAATGGGTATCAAGTCAGTGAGTCTGATAAGTGCCTATACATTAAGGTCGTTGAAGGGAAGATGGTGGTTATCTGTCTCTATGTGGATGATATGCTCATCATCGGGAGTGATTTGGAGATAGTAACATCTATCAAGAAATTTCTATCAGCTCAGTTCAGCATGAAGGACCTTGGAAATGTGGACGTGATTCTCAGAATCAAAATCATATACTTTGAAGAGGGTATTGGATTGTCCTAATCTCATTATGTCGAGAGCATGCTAAGGAAGTATGGCTACTACGACCTATCAGAACTGTCAGTGCCGTATGATTATAACAAGAAGCTTCGACCGAATACTGGAAGACCAGTAGAGCAGCTAAGGTACTCAAAGATAATTAGAAGTCTTATGTACGCGATGAGCTGCACGAGGCCAGATATAGCATTTGCTGTAGGAATACTTAGTAGGTTCACAAGCAATCCTGGAAAGCTTCATTGGGATGTTGTCCAGAGATTGATGAGATACTTAAAAGGAACTACAGGTCTGGGCATATTCTACACTGGATATCCGGCTGTAATCGAAGGTTATTCAGATGCGAGCTGGTGCTCAGAACCAGATGAGTGCAGATCTACTGGAGGTTTTATCTTCACCATGGAAGGAGCTGCCGTCTCGTGAAAATCTAAGAAGCAAACTATGATTGCACAGTCATCGATGGAATCTGAGTTCTTCGCACTCTATGCTGCAGGAGATGAAGCTGAGTGGCTCAGTTGTATTCTTCGAGACCTTCCATTGACAGAATTACAATGCGTAATTACAATCTATTGTGATAATCAGGCAACGGGTGCTGTGGTAGCGAACTCGTTGTTCAATAAAAAGAAACGGACCATTCGTCTGAAGCATGGCTATTTGAGAGAACTCATTTGCCAATGAGTCATCTTAGTGATTGACGTTTGATCTTCTGAGAATGTGGCTAATCCTTTGACTAAAGGTCTGAAAAAGGACATAGTCGAAAGGACGTCTGCTACAATGGGTCTTAAAGTTTTGTGAGTCTTATAAATACTTACCATGTTCATCCAATTATTAGTGCAAAGCTTATGCTACTAATAATAAAGATAACTGGTTCAAAAGTCAAGTAAGATTTGTAAAGTTTGGTGAGTCTTACAAATACTTACCATTTTATCAAGTTATTAGTTCAAAGCTTACGCTACTAATGACAAGATGATTGGTTCAAAAGTCAGGTAAGATTTACAAGTGAAATCCTATTATGTAAAGAGGTTGGCTGTTAAGCCTTAATGGGTCCAAAGCATTTCGGATGCGGATGTTGGATAGGTAACATACCTAAAGGACTCACCGATAATCCTATCATGTAAAGGGGCTGGTTGTTAAGCCTTAATGGGTCCAAAGCATTTCGGATACGGAGTGTTAGACAGGAAACACGCCTAAAGGACTCACCTAGAATCCTATCATGAGAGAGGATAGCTCTTAAGCCTTAATGAGTTCAAAGCATTTCGGATGCGAGATGTTTGATAGGAAACATGCCTAAAGAACTCACCTATGTCTGGATGGAGATTTGGCTGTCTCCTATGGTATCTTGTGGAAAGATACCTAGAGCCCTAGCACAAACCAGGACTAGCATAGGGCCATAAATGTGCAAAGGCAAAGGCAAGTATGGTTCAAAGTAAAAACTATCACAGATGAGTTTGATCGTGTGTGATCGTTGGATTTAGACATGTGCTGGTTCAAATCCCTGCGACACCATGCATCTATCTTCTATTCAGTTGGTCTAAGAGGGATTCAAGTCCTTGCGACATCTACCTTATGCACAACGATTGAAACGACGGCACCATAACACGACACTAGTTTAAAAACTTATGGGGGATTGTTAGATTTTTTGGTCAAAAATAGCTTTCCAAAATGAGTTTTCAAACTATATATATATATATATTAACTACAAGTATTTTTCATAAATACTTTGTATCCTAGTGAAAAGTTAAAGTTTTGGTATTTCAAAAGGTCCATTGTTCGAGGCTTGCCAACGACAAGCCGAGAAGTGTTTTATTTGAATTAATCTCTCATAAGTTCTAATGGGCCGTGGGCCAATGGGCTGGGGATCGGGGCTAATCGAGCTGAGGCACTAAGTGGCGCTTTGTTAGGCGCACTTCGCACGGATGCATCGGGGCGAGGTGGCGCTGTTTGGCGCCACATTGCCTGCCACTATGGTCGCCATGAAGGTTGCCTCGCAGGCTACTTTGCAGCATGCGGACGAGCTGCGTATTCGCACGTGGTGACCCTAGCGTTCTCGTAGTTTGACGAGGTTCGCTCGATCGACGAGGTTCGTATGTCATACGAGGTTTGCCTGTTTGACTATGTTCGCTCGTTCGACGAGGTTCGTTTGTCATACGAGGTTCGCTTGTTGACGAGGTTCGTCTACGAGGTTCGCCTGTTTGACGACGTTCGTTTGTCAAACGAGGTTCGTCTGCTTTGTTAAGACGTGACCCTCGCGTTTTGTAGCAATGCGTCCATTGATTGCCTTGTATTCAGGAGTTAATGCATGCAGCGGTTACAACAACATTAAGAGCAATTTAATGCATTGATGTTATAATCTTAATTGTCATTAAGAATTGTAACAGTCACATTAATTGTTAGTGACTCTTGAGCTGGCTTAGAGGCCTATAAATAGCGCCCTTTGGCAGCTCTTGGTTGAGGTTAGAAAATCCTCTTGCGAGCGTGGAATACGAACGTCGAGAGCTAAAAATCCTCTCGCTTGCGTGGAACACGAACGTCGCGTGCTGGAATACGAACGTCGATCCCGACGTTGTTGGTGCTGTGCTGCTGCTGCAGGAACTTGTCTTAAACCGAAAGGTTTTGAACCGAAATGTTCTGAGATCGATGAGATCTTTTGCCTAGACCGAAATGTCTTATAGATCGAGGAGATCTTGATAATACTGGGTTGGTGCACACCAGAGTATTGCACTGCTGTTCTTGGAAGCAGTTTGGCCTTGGGATCCTTGCACCGGAGTAGGCCAAATATTGCTTTAAGCGTAGCGTTTCTATAACGCACAGCAGTTAACTGAAAAAGTTTAAAAATACAGCACATCTAATTCATTGTTTCATTCCACATTTAACCTCAATTTTCAACAATACCAATTTTTTGTAATTTTTTTCTAGAGTACTCTTCAAATATCTTTAGATTGGTTAAGGGGTTGTTTGTTTGCTAAAAAATGAGAAAACCCTCTGCCACGTCAAATTTCAAGAAATCCCCCCTGCCACGTAGGATTTTGATTTGAACCGATTTTCAAATCACATGTTTGTTTTGTTTTGTGATTTAAAGAAATTAGGGTGCCACGTAGGATGTCACATCAGATTTTTAAGAAAATTGTTTTCACATCAAAAACCTCTGAGAACACTTGAAAATGTCACTTCAATAAATTTTTAATTACTAAAATCACTGTTGAAACAGTGAATAAAACATATTATTTAATTGTTAAAAACATTGTTACTATATATTACGGCTGATTTTCATTTCTTTTTTTTATGTTCAAACAAACACAAGAAATAAAAATCGAAACACTGTTACTATTGCGGCTGGATTTGTTTCTTATGTATCGTGACGGTGATTTCATTGCGAAACAAATAAAAAATACGGGAAATATCTTAAAATCTCTTGAAATCAGTTGAAATGTGAGTTTTCCATTTCCGGTTTTTTCGGTAAACAACCAAACAGCCCCTAAATGGAATTGAATTTTGAGGACTTCCTGGAAGTTGGTTTTTTGAATACCTAAATTATTGTTGTTATACTAATATTTTATCAATGAAACATAGGAATTAGTATGGCCGAAGCTGAAAATAAGAAAATGAAAAAAGCAATTCATGAAGAAAGTCCATCCAGTTCTAGTGATATAGTGAGGGGGCCGACTTCATCTTTTATTCCAACTTCGAATTCATAGCAAAATTATCTCACGCTCTCTCACTCGACAAAATATGCTCCACGAAAAAAATCGAGAAGGACTTTGAAGGAAAGAAAAATAATTTGCGAGCTTTTCAATTATTTACGTCTGCCTTGTCGTTAGTGTGGATCTGTGTGTTTTAGGAGCGAAAAATCACTCGTCGTCAGATGGTTAATCTAATAATCTTGTAAGGAAGACAGTAAATTAATGATGACATTTGCTTATTTCCGTCGTCAAACATTATAATAATAAAGAGGTATGATTCAAATTTTAACCATTACATGTTTGTATAATCCTGGAGGAATTTTCTAGTCACACGTACCTACGAGAAGATTTTTTTTTTTCATTTTTTTTTTCTGCTCATCTGTACAAAGATTATTGATAGCGATTTTTTTTGTTATTTAAAATGTTTTATTTATATTAGTTTGGGATTAACTACTTTATCTTCGTGTATGCTTAAGCATTAAGATGGAAGATTTGTTTCTGTGTTATGCCAAGTCCAAGGGTTTTGCTATATGCATCCAAAATATAGGACCAATAGGAAGGTCAGGTGAGATGTTCACCTCCTATTATATAATGATCTGATAATCATCGGTTCAAGAGGGTTTTACCTTACATGTTCCCCCTCTTACTCGCATATTTTGAGTTATTGAGGAATTTTTCTAAGTGTAAAGGATCTCTCTTATAAAATTCAAGTTTTTATGCTGATCGATGTGAGGACATCCTCGCAGTGTTACCAGAAATTGAGTTGGTGCCAGGTAAAGTCGATCGGATCCCAAAACATACAAAAGTAGTAACTTCTTATTCATCGAGTATCATCATTACATGACAAAAGCGACACTAAGAAAATTAACACCATATAATTAAGCACCCCAGCATCCACACATCTCCACAACCTGCATCAACAGCGAACCAGAAAAAAAAAATCAGAAAAACTGACAAAAATCAACAAAAAAAGACAATAAAAAAAAAGAACTTACGGCAACAGATGGATCAACTTACGGCAACAGATCAACCGATGGATCGTCTAATCGGGGATCTTGCCCTTGATATTATCCATCACGCTGCACCGCCGAGGATCTTGCCCTTGATATTGTCCATCACGCCGCGGCCTTCACCGTGCTTCTTGACCTGCTTCTTCTCCTCGACTTTGTGGTGCTTTTTTCCCTCTTTCTTGTGGTCGACTCCTCCTCCCACTCCCAATTTGTGCTTCTTGACCTCCTCGTGCTTCTTCATGCCGCCGCCGCCGTAGATCTTGCCCTTGATATTGTCCATCACGCCGCCGCCTTCACCGTGCTTCTTGACCTGCTTCTTCTCCTCGACTTTGTGGTGCTTTTTTCCCTCTTTCTTGTGGTCGACTCCTCCTCCCACTCCCAATTTCTGCTCCATATTGTGAATGATTCCTGCCATTTCTTATTTATTTATTTATTTGTGTTTTCTTCTTCGTGGTGATGATAAGGGTGTCCGGTTAGTGGGGGTATTTATAGGGAGGAATTAGGCGGTGGAAGGGGTAAGGGTGCCGCGTCACGGGATTTCCGTAAAATCAGTTCGCTGGCTAAAAAACAAAAAATGTTATTTGTCTCGCAAATAGCAAGCAAGGGAGTGGCACAGTGGTGGGACTCACAGCTAGTTGGGCTGAACTGGGGTCAAATTTGGTGAAAAAAAAAATTACAAAAATTCACGGAATTTCAAATCTTATGCAGTTTAAACGTCAGATAATTAAGTTTAAGAGGGGTATAAATTTTTTTATCAAATTCGACCCGGTTTCACTCAGTTGGCTAAAACTAAGTAGAATTTGATAAATATTTTATAAATAAATTATTTTTAAGAATAAATTTTGAAATTGGGCTAAATTGAAAATTTGTCTTTTATTAATTTGTATTATATATGAGTCGGTGAGCGCGGATACCCGCGTCTCTTCCTACGAGTTAACCAGTACAGTCCCTCCGTCCAGGTAGTTGACAGGACTAACAAAGCAATGGGATCTCGCCACGTATAGTATTTTGGACACTGTTAGCGAGGATGTCGGCTCCGGATAAAGTAAAGGATAGATGCCACGGACCCATAAGCTGTTCACACGCAGTGCAAATCTACCGTTGAATTTGATCTAAACGGGAAAACCAACGGTAGAGATGAAGGAGTTAACTGCAGAGGTCGAAGTTTGAGTACAGCAGAATATGCTGCGTCGCGTCGTCGTTGTCCGATCTGGAAACAACCTCGTCATACTCTAATGAAGGGATCAACTACCCCACGTGGCTATTTTGGTACAGTATCGGACACGTGGCTCTTCGAGAGCCGATCAAACAAGAAAAGCCATGGGGTGGTAAGAACCGTTGAAAGGTTTTTCATAATAACACATTGTTCATGCTATAGTAAATGGCTAAATACCCATATTGGTATTTTAATTCAACCTCATTTCCCAACAAGGTATTTTAATTAGGAAATTCGACGATAAGACATTTTAATTGAATAAAATTACCATTTAGGTCCTTTTTCTCGTCGGCGGCCACTTTTCCGGCGAGAACTCATCACGTGCGTTGCACGTGGGGGATTAATATGTGTTTAAGATGCTGATGTGGGGGATTAAGTTTATATTGATTTTGTATGAAAAACCTTTCAACGGTTCTTACCACCCCATGCTGATATTTTAATATGTGTTTAGCCAATAAAAAAGAAACTCCTCGTTGAAGTACCATCCGGCGGTCCTGAGCTCTTCGCCCCTCGAGCTCCAAAATTCAAAGCAAAAATGGAGAGCGCCATCTCCACCTTCTGCGGATCCCTGGCCACATTCTGCAACCACCTCGACTCCTCCACTGAAGCTCTCTCCGATTCCATCCAAAGGAGGCCCGTTCCCCTCAGATTCCGCTGCTTCCACCTTCCTGCAGTCCCTCGATCGCCGCATATCCTCCTCCAGTGCCGACCTCAATCTCCTCGAATCCATGGCTCTCGGCACCGTCTCCTTCGAGGAGCAGAAGAAATTCAAACCCTTATTCTCCCAATCAACACAAAACCCAAGATCAAACAGATGAAAAGAACTGACCTGGAGCTGGATATTCCGAAACTTCTCAGGGGCATTTGAGGAAGCCCCGCGTGCCATCCTCGGAAACCCTCCGATCTCCCGCCTCTGCAGCTTCTTCACCGAATTCACGCACTCCCTCTGGATCTTTCGGGCGGAGCCGCCGCCGGATCTGCTCGGATCCCTCCGCCTTTTCTTCGCCGTAACCCTAAGCCTGAGCCACATCAGAAAGAAAGTCATATCAGAAAACAGAGCCACATCAGCATCTTAAACACATATTAATCCCCCACGTGCAACGCACGTGATGAGTTCTCGCCGGAAAAGTGGCCGCCGACGAGAAAAAAGACCTAAATGGTAATTTTATTCAATTAAAATGTCTTATCGCCGAATTTCCTAATTAAAATACCTTGTTGGGAAATGGGGTTGAATTAAAATACCAATATGGGTATTTAGCCTATAGTAAATAGTAAAATAAATTATTATAGTATTTTTAAAACATTATTACTATATAATATTTAAAAATATTATTGTAGCATCAAAAAATATAAAATATTGTAGCATTGTTAAAAAATAATTAATATATAACATTTAAAAATATTACTGTAGCATCCAAATAAATTATTACTATCGCAAATAAAAAAACATTATTGTAGCATAGACGGGATACTGTAGTATTTTTTAAAAAAAATATTGTAGCATTTTTGAAATATATATTACTGTATCATTTAAAAACATCATTGTATCATTTAAAAAATGGAATTACTGTGGTGAAAAAAAGGGGAGATCGTGCTTCGCACGGGGCGCACACTAGTCTTATTCTACAGGAAAATGTCATTTGGCACACAAGATGGGCGCGCAGCCCATCTCGTAGGAGAAACAGGGGGTGGGACCCACAACAAGATGTGGGTCCCACCCCTGTTCTCTACTGCGAGATGAGATGTGCGTCCATCTTGCGTGCCAAATAGCAAAACTCTATTCTACAATACTTGTAACATTACTTTTCCTGTTTTATGTCTCAACTTGCGTGCCAAATAGCAAAACTCTATTCTACAATACTTGTAACATTACTTTTCCTGTTTTATGTCTCAACTAGTACTTATCCCGTGCAAAGCACGTGCTACAATACTTGTAACATTACTTTTCCTGTTTTATGTCTCAACTAGTACTTATCCCGTGCAAAGCACGTGCTGGTATCAATCTTTTGGTCTGTTTTATGTGTACATATTTTCATGCATCATTTGCGCTGCTGTTATAACACTTTTTGTTGTCTTTCTTAATTTCAGCATCGTTCTTAATTCAAAGAACTATTGTTAAGTTTCAATTGAATGCATTTATGCTTAAATGCAAATTTTCTCTACTTTTGCTAAGGATCTAAACTGAAATGCAAAATAAATTAGAAATACTTATATCGTATGAAACCTAATTTCTTTGTAATAAAAATAATCAATTATATTATATGGATAACTTTCACAGGCCAGCACATGTATTTGAGAAACTATAAAGATTACTTAATCACAAAATATAATAAGGATTAATGTATGATATCAGTATCAAAGATCAGAAAACACAATTCATAGTCACATTGTATTATAAATTCAATGCATATTCAAATAAAATATAAAAATTCTAAAATCATAGACAACACAAACCTATAGTGAATGACAATAAAGAATGAGTTCTTTCAACAAATAAGCACTTCCGAGTGACACTATATTACAATTATATAAACTCATGATGGCATTAAGATAGATTTTCCTGCTAAGTTTAAAGAGTATCAAAGCAAAAAAAAAAGCATATAGTATATGAATTTAGTTTATATTGATTTTGTACAGACTTACATCGAGCTAACAAAAAGGCTAAAAAAGTAACTGATATGTAATAGTTAACATGATCTGATGTTTTTTATAGTTAACAGGATTATCTAGAAATACTTGTTCTTTAAGTAGTGGGAAAAGAGAGTAAAATGCAAAAGAATTATATTGATCTTGCATATGGTTAATGTTGGCTTCGTCGCTCCTTCAAGGTACTTAAGAAAATTCCTCCATTCTTGAAAGACATATGTCCTAGTTCTCATCTGTGGTTAAAAATAATATAGTGAACTTGATTTTCTAATTATTTCGTATATAATAATGGGATATCAGTGGTTATAAAATAATGGAAAAAGGGCATATGATTATCATATGAGAAAATCATGCGCTAACTAAAGTGGTAGGTAAAATCTGTAAAAAAAAATTAATAGCCATAAAACAACTGGAATGATCTTAGAGCTTTGACAGTGACCAAGTCTAGCTCAAAATTTTGCAACTTAAACATATGTGTAACTTATCAAATACATTCAGAACATAAACTCATATTAGAATTGAATTTCTTGCAGGGAGTTTCAACAAAATAGAGAAATTTAAATG
The DNA here is from genome assembly GCF_001876935.1 of Asparagus officinalis. NCBI lineage: Eukaryota > Viridiplantae > Streptophyta > Magnoliopsida > Asparagales > Asparagaceae > Asparagus > Asparagus officinalis. The sequence goes on from NC_033796.1 coordinate 10,364,283, forward strand.
CAATTAGAATAAATTGAATAAAAGTTTAACAACTTTTTGGTGGTTTTTTTAGTGCATGTTAGCAGGTGAATATCTTCTTGCTAACTTGCTCCCCCGCCTTAAAAAATGGTAAGAAAAAAGGGGGAAATGGGGGGGGGGGGGTGAGGGGGAAAGGGGGGGGGGGGGTTCTGGAAATTGGATTAAGAGCTTCTAATTTGGATTCGTCATCTCCTGTTAATCATTCTGAAACTTTATTTACAACCTGCACCAGCTGAATTTGCAACCTACACATTATGCCCAGCTGAAACATTTGTTTTTGGAATCCATTTTTTGAACCCATGGAACTTTTTTGCAAAACTTGGTTTCATGCCCCACCGGTTTACACTGATTGCATCATTTAGGCTTCAGTTCATATATCACTCTTTGATTAAATTTCTTTCCATCGGGGCCTTGTAAGATAATAAAATCAGGTAGATCTGCAGGCATAGATACTTCCACAAGCACCCTTTCATAAGCTAATCTTTGCTTATTTGCTGTTAGTTTGTCAGTGACAACAGGACGACCAATGACACTAACTATCTTACTGATATTTTTAGCATTCCACGGATTTAGCTTAAGGGCTGGTAATTGAACCCATACAGGGTAAATGCATTCATTTATTTTTTTCATAATCCTCTCCAATTGACCCGGGCTTCAACGAGAGAGAACGAGACCTAAAGAACCATGGACCATTTTCTAAAATCTCATTTATTTCTTTCTTGCTTTTAAATTTAAACAAGAAGATCCGAGGTTTAAGAAAGCAGATTTCAGGAATTACCAAATTAGACCATAATTTTTGGACATATATCTCCATAGCCTTAAATTTGGCATTCAAACCAAGAACTTGTCCAACCAAAGAGAACTGCCACATAGAAACCCCTTCATTCCATTCTTCATCATTGAATGTAACAGTGTCTTTATTTTCAGGAGGCAAATAATCCAATACTAAACCACTACCAGGTTTCTTATTGTCGGTAAAACAACTGACCCAGTTTTTTTTTGATTTCTTGAATAGTCTCATTTGAAATATTTGAAGACTTCAAATGGGGGAAAATCAATATTCTCATTGAAATGATTTACTAAATTCACATAGCATGGATCATTAGAATTTACCGCAGCTAATTTCAGTGGAACAGTAATTTCACCATTGATCCCAGGAATTACCTCAGGGTTTACCACAGGATTAGAAACATTAGCAGATCTTGAAACGGAATTTGAAGGAAAAAAAGGGTTAAAAACAGATTCAGATCTCAAAGATCTAGATCCTATACCATCTCCAGCTTTAAAAGATAAGACATGAACAGATTCAAGCACAACATTAGGAGTCAAAGTTTTAGATCCAAGATTTCTTACCGAGTCTTGAGTTGAATCCATCTCTAACTCCACTTCATCTGCCCAAGAAACTTCAGAAATTGAATGCGAACTCAATACTCCATTCCTCAAGGAATCAATCTGAGGCTGAAAAGAATTGGCTAAGCTTAAAATATCAGCCAAAAGCTTTTTCTTCTACTCCCCCTTTGGGCTTGTGGAACCCATTATCTCTTCATCATCTTCAAAGAAACTAGACTCAGAATGATCAGCAGGAGATGACGAATCCAAATTAGAAGCTCTTAATCCAATTTCCAGAATTTCCCCCCCATTTCCCCCTTTTTCTCACTATTTTTCAAGGCGGGGGCACAAGTTAGCAGGGAGATATTTCACCTGCTAACATGCACCAAAAAGAACCGCCAAAAAGTTGTTAAACTTTTATTCAATTTATTCTAACTGCAGTTAAATTTCTCTATTTTGTTGAAACTCCCTGCAAGGGATTCAATTCTAATATGAGTTTATGTTCTGAATGTATTTGATAAGTTACACGTATGTTTAAGTTGCAAAATTTTGAGCTAGACTTGGTCACTGTCAAAGCTCTAAGATCATTCCAGTTGTTTTATGGCTATTAATTTTTTTTACAGATTGTACCTACCACTTTAGTTAGCACATGATTTTCTCATATGATAGTCATATGCCATTTTCCCATTATTTTATAACCACTGATATCCCATTATTATATACGAAATAATTAGAAAATCAAGTTCACTATATTATTTTTAACCGCAAATGAGAATTAGGACGTATGTCTTTCAAGAATGGAGGAATTTTCTTAAATACCTTGAAGGAGCGACGAAGCCAACATTAACCATATGCAAGATTAATATAATTCTTTTGCATTTTACTCTCTTTTCCCACTATTTAAAGAATAAGTATTTCTAGATAATCCTGTTAACTATAAAAAACATCAGATCATGTTAACTATTACATATCAGTTATTTTAGCCTTTTTGTTAGCTCGATGTAAGTCTGTACAAAATCAATATAAACTAAATTCATATACTATATGCTTTTTTTTTTTTGCTTTGATACTCTTTAAACTTAGCAGGGAAATCTATCTTAATGCCATCATGAGTTTATATATTTGTAATATAGTGTCACTCGGAAGTGCTTATTTGTTGAAAGAACTCATTCTTAATTTATTGTCATTCACCATAGGTTTGTGTTGTCTATGATTTTAGAATTTTTATATTTTATTTGAATATACATTGAATTTATAATACAATGTGACTATGAATTGTGATTTCTGATCTCTGATACTGATATCATACATTAATCCTTATTATATTTTGTGATTAAATAATCTTTATAGTTTCTCAAATACATGTGTTGGTCTGTGAAAGTTATCCATATAATATAATTGATTATTTTTATTACAAAGAAAATAGGTTTCATACGATATAAGTACTTCTAATTTATTTGGATTTCAGTTTAGAAACTTAGCAAAAGTAGAGAAAATTTACATTTAAGCATAAATACATTCAATTGAAAGTTAACAATAGTTCTTTGAATTGAGAACGATGCTAAAATTAAGAAAGACAACAAAAAGTGTTATAACAGCAGCGCAAATGATGCATGAAAATATGTACACATAAAACAGACCAAAAGATTGATACTAGCACGTGCTTTGCACGGGATAAGTACTAGTTGAGACATAAAACAGGAAAAGTAATGTTACAAGTATTGTAGAATAGAGTTTTGCTATTTGGCACGCAACATGGGCACGCATCTCATCTCGCAGTAGAGAACAGGGGGTGGGACCCACATCTTGTTGTGGGTCCCACCCCCTGTTCTCCACTGTGAGATGAGATGCGCGCCCATCTTGCGTGCCAAATGGCATTTTCCTTTAGAATAAGACTAGTGTAGAATAAGACAAATGTTTCAGCTGGGCATAATGTGTAGGTTGCAAATTCAGATGGGCATAATGTACAGGTTGCAAATAAAGTTTCAACTGGGCATAATGTGCAGGTTGCAAAAATAATCCTGTGCATGTTTTAGATGTTGGTGAACAAAAGGAACATTCTAACATTTCTCAGGGATCTCAGTTGTCAGGAGGTATGGGGAATTTTCAGGCTATGAATTCTCAGAGATCAAAGCTACAAAGGTCAGGAGTGTTGGTGAATTTTCCTACTAGGAATATACAGGTAGATGTTTTGCACCTTGGTAATTTTCATCATGCCATGCATGGAGTCTGGTAATCTTCAACAATCTGATAAAGAAAAGGGAAAGCAAGTTGATGAAAGGACAATGCAAGCTGGTAGTAGTCAATTAGATGAAAATAGTCATGTGCTTGTTGTGCATGTATAGCAGGCAGTCTTTGATGATTTACTTATCCCTTCTCAGGCTAATAAACCCTGGACTCTAGCACAAAGTAACAAAAAGAAGAAACCTACTCCTGCAAATGCTTTCTCTCATCTGGAGTATTTGGATTTGGATCCCTCTGAAGTAGATAGGGGGGAAATCATTGCTAAATGAATTTGACTTTTTGGAATGTGAGGGGACTTAATAAGTCCTCTAAGCAAGAAATGGTCAAACATCACTTATGGAATTATCACATCTCTTTTATAGCATTGATGGAAACAAAAATAAAGGATATAATGTTGCAAAAAATTGCCAAGAAAATTACAAATAATTGGAAATGGATATCAAATCTGAGAAATCCAGGGAAAGCAAGAGTTATAATTCTTTGGAATCCAAATATTCTGGATATACAAGTTGTTTGTTGCTCTCATCAAAATATTACCTACTCTGTAAAATCTGTTGATGGGAGATTGGATTGTGTGGTTTCCTCAATATATGATTTTAATAATCTGGAAGCAAGAAAGGACTTATGGTCTGAATTAAGATTTGTTCATCAGTCTATAGGAGATATTCCTTGGCTCATTTGTGGTGACCTCAACACAATTATAAACAATGAATAGAAAATTAGAGGGAATTTGCTCTCAGGCTCAAAAACAACAGATTTCAGAGATTTTATATATGATTGTGATCTCTCACATCTGAAAACTTTAGGGTGCTTCTACACCTGGAACAACAAACAAGACCCAGTATCCAGAATCTGGAGTAGATTAGACAGAGCTTTGGTAAATGACAAGTGAATTCATAACTATAATGCCAGTCAGGTTGAATTCCTTATTCCAAACCTTTCTGACCATTCACATGGTGTTATTACAATCGATAAGGAAATTTTGCAAGGGAAGATGCCTTTCAAAATTTTCAAAATGTGGACAAAGCATGTCAGTTTTCTCCCTGCAGTTGCATACACTTGGCAATCTAGAATAAAAGGTTGTGCTATGTTTTTAGTTTATTCTAAATTGAAAATGATGAATATTGCTCTAAAGAACATTAATAAAAAGCACTTCTATAACATATGTGAGCAGATTCATAATGCTAAATATGCTCTAGATGACGTTCAAAATAGTCTTCAAACAAATCCTTTTTGTCATATGTTAATAAAACAGGAAAAGAGTGTATATCCAATCTTAACAGATTACAGGATTGTGAGCTTTCCTTTTTCAACAAAAGGCTATAATTTCCTGGAGTGTACATGGAGATAGATGTACAAATCTCTTTCATTCTGTGATAAAGGCTGGCATGCATCACAACAAGATTATGCTTTTATATAACAATTTGGGATAGAGGATCACTAATGGTGAAGGCATAGCAAATAAGTTAATCTCTCATTTCAAAGGCCTTATGGGGACATCTATTGATACTTCTCCACCCAATATTGACATCATTCATTCAGAGGCATGCTTAAATGCTTCTCAGGCCAGGGTTTTAATTGCTTTTGTTACCAAGGAAGAAATCAAGGATGTTATTTTTCCATGTCAGACAACAAAGCCCCTAGGCCAGATGGTTACAATGTTGCTTTTTACAAGTCTGCCTGGAGCATTGTAGGAGATGAAGTTATTCAAGCTATAGGGGAATTCTTCAAATCTGGAAAACTTTTGGATATGGTTAATTCTACAGCTATCTCACCCATTCCAAAAGTTAACTGTTCTACTTCTCCATCTGAATTTAGACCTATATCTTGCTGCAATGTCCTTTATAAAATCATTTCAAAAATTTTGGTGAATAGGATTAAAACAGTTATGGGGTTTCTTGTCAATGGAGCTCAAAGTGCATTTGTGGAGTGAAGTCAAATCACTAATAATATTCTTCTTGCACGTGAACCAGCAGGAAATGTATCTCCCCTAGAGTAATGCTTAGTATTAATATCAAAAAAGCATTTGACACTATCAACTGGAATTTTTTGAGAGATTTGCTTAGAGGCCTGGGCTTCTCAAATAAGATGGTGAATTGGATTATGACATGTATATCTTTCCCTTCTTATTCCATTTCTTTAAATGGATCACTCCATGGGTATTTCAAAGGTAAAAGGGGGCTGAGATAGGGAGACCTTCTATCCCCATGTCTCTTTATCTTGGGTATGGATCATCTCTCTAGATGCTTGGATTTATTGAAGAATGACAATCAATTCAAATTCCATCCTAAATGTAAAAGGCTCAAGATATCTCATCTTATTTTTGCTGATGACCTATTACTTTTTAGCAAGGGAGATCTGGTATCAGTGCAAAAACTCCATCATTGTTTACAAGATTTCAGTGCATCTTCTGGGCTTGAAGAAAATCCTAATAAGTGCCATATATTCTTTGGTGGTGTGAATGAAAGTGTTAAGTCTTCTATAAATGACTTTTTGGGCTTTACTGAAGGCTCTCTTCCTATCAGATACCTTGGAGTCCCTCTTATATGCAAAAGACTTTCCTATATTGACTATAATCCCCTTCTTAACATGATTTACAGTCAATTTCAAAAATGGTCTTCCAGGAATCTCTCTTATGCAGAAACAATACAGATTATAAAAAATGTGATTTTAGGTGTCCAAATATTTTGGACATCCAACTATATTTTGCCAGTGAAAGTTCTTCAGAGAATTGATAAAATGAACATGGATTTTCTATGGGGGAGAACTGATCATAAGCATAAGCCTTCCCGAGTAGGATGGGAGAAAATCTACCAGGGGAAAAAAATTGGTGAATTAGGCATATTCTCTGCTAAACTCTGAAACTTTGTTGTTGTCTTGAAAAACATCTGGTATATTATCCATGTAAATAAAGAGCTCCTATGGATCAAGTGAATCCACGACACCTATTTGAAACACAGAGATGTCTGGACTGATAATGCTAAAGCAAATGATTCCTGGCCCTAGAAACAAATGCTGAAAATCAGAGATAAAGCCTTGGCTTTAACTGGAGGAGTTGATAACATGAAGCATATTTTTTGGCTCTTGCTACAAGAATTCTAAAGTTAAATCATCAGCCTTGCATTTGGCATTATCTCTAACTTCTCTCAAAGTTCCATGGTATAATACTATTTGGGAGAGAATGAATTACCCCAAGCATTCTATCATAAGCTGGCTTGCTGTTAAAAATAGATTGTTAACGCAGGACATGTTGTCTATGATGGGGATTTTGCCTGCAAATTCCTGTTGTCTATGCAATGGTGCTGCAATGGAGAGCCGTGATCATCTATTCTTTGAATGTGAGTTCTCTACAAATGTCTGGAACAAGATTATGGCATAGCTCCAATTCAGATGGTGTTCCTGCAATTGGAACTGTATTTTGGAATGGTATTTTATCTGTTTGAGAGGCAATGGGTTTAAGCAAAAGATTAAGAGGATGGCCTTCAATGCTTCATTATACAAGATATGGAATGAAAGAAATTCTAGGATATTTGTTCAGAAATCCAAGGGGCTGATCAACTAGTTAAAGAGATCAAAGTTGATATATTGATCCTAATCCTCAATGGTTCTACAGCTCTTGAAAATAGAGAATGAGCTTTATCTTTGTAAATAGATTTTTGGAGTGTGTGTGATATCTTTTGTATATCTGTCAAAAATCTAGGCTTTCTCATGTTATGAGAATCATGATGTACAAAACTTTCCATATGGTTGAATGAATAAATTTTTCATTGACAAAAAAATAGATAATTTGTGCAAGAGTACATGTCTAAGTATTTAATTAAAATGTGTGACAACTACATTGAGATGAAAAAGCATACTTTTGGATCACACGACCTATGATTTTCTCGACAAAATAATAAAAATTCTTTGATGTAGCCCATGAACATCTTATTCACTCTTAGATAGGATTCTACCATGGAGGACTATCAATATTACAAATAAATATTTTGATGAAAGCAATTCAGTTGATATCTATGGCTTACTGTCACATCATTTCTTCTAGTGAGCTTCAAGTATTGCAATGTGACATGATCTATATATGGGAAGAATCTCATAGTTGCTCTATACATACTCACATGACAGGTTTGCAATAGTGGCACGATCCGCCAATGATAGTTCACTGATCACTTCCCCTAAATGAAGGATATGAACAATAATTGAACAATAATGAAAGAAGATGAACTTAATAAAATTATCCACAGTTCAAAATCTATATCATTCACATTTGAGAATTTTGGGTATAAATGGTATATATGGATATTGTACATACCAAAACTATTAGATTGTAAAGATATATATAGTTCCTTGACGAAAGAGGGACTTGTTGGAGCGAGCGGAGCCGTGAAGAGCGGACGACGAACTTGCAGTCGGTGGGGTCCTTGTCGAAGCAAAGACGACAACGAGCTTCCTTCTTCTAGCCATAGGGGGTGATGACTGAGCGAATACGACCAAGGAGTGTCGACAAAGACAGATTGAAGCTGTAGGGGTTCCCGTCGACGGTTAGGGTTCTCGGCGGCGGCGGTGGAGCGAGATTTTGAGATAAAGAGGGTGATGAGAAAATTGGTTGCAAAGGGTTTCAAAGATCGTGCTCAGAAGGGGATTTTCATAGTTTTTTTAATTTTAAATGGGAAGGGTAATTTTAACCGTTACCTATTTGTATAATCCTGGAGGAATTTGCTAGTTAGTTACGTACATATGCACAGATTTTATTATTATTTTTCATTTTTATTTTTCTGCTCATCTGTACACAGATTATTGATATATAGTAAAATATTTGTTAGTTAAAATGTTTTAATTATATTAGGTTGGGATTATCTACTTTATCTTCGTGCATGTTTAAGGACAGGGTTTAAGATGAATATTTATTCCAAATTTTAAAGAAATATTTTCATAACAATTAATTATAGTTTTTTCTCTTTCTATTATTTGTGCAGCAAGCTAGGACCTGGCAAGTGAGATGTGATTCACCAAGGGGGTGTTAGTCAATTGAGGCATTTTCATGCAAAATGAGATAATTGTTAAAATGAAATAATTCTTCGTTAGTAGGATATTTTAGTGGGATAAATAGGAACAATTTTGTTAAGCGGGGTATTTTGATAAAATAACGTGGGATAATTTTTTATAATCATGAAGTATATGTTTATGCATTTTAAAGATATAAATATTATTTATGTATTTTAAATCTACTATTATTGATTGATAATTATTTACAAGAATGTTCTTACTATTAAATAACTTTTGATTAGACTATAAGATATTGACAATTATTATTATAATAATGGTCTAATGATGGTAATAATCATAATAGTAAAGAAGTAAAAAATATATATAAAAAATAATGATGGTAATAATCATAATAGTAATAATCATAATAGTAAAAAGTAAAGAAAAAAATATAAAAAATAACAAAATAAATATGAGTTCTAGTTTTTTACCACCTAGTTACAAGCTAAAACTTAAATAATTTAAGAGACTAGAACTCTTATTTTTTATAGAAAAATAAAAAAAATAAAATAATTTTATATTATTTTTTTAATTCTAGTGTTGTTAAGAGTTCTACTTGACTAACACTAACACTGTAAAATTTAATTCTAATTTTAGTTTTATGTAACTAAAACATTAAAAAATTATCCCACGGATTATTCAAGTTCCATTTTTAAGTTCTAATTGAAAAACCCCCGAAAGGAATAAATAAATGTATCTGTTGAGTAATAATAATAAAAGAAAAAAATTTGCATTTGTTTCTGTGTTACGCTAGTCTAAAGGATCGCTCTTATAAAATTCAAGTTTTTATGCCGGTCGATGTGAGGACATCCTCAGTGTTACCAGAAATTGAGTTGGTGCCAAGTAAGTCGATCAGATCCAAAAACAGATAAAAGTAGTAACTTTTTATTCATTGATTATTCATCATTACAAGATAAAAGCGACACAGAGAAAATTAACACTTGACAATTAAGCAACCCAGCATCCGTAGACACCCTGCATCAACAGCGAACAAACAAAAAAAAAATCAGAAAAAATGACAAAAAACCAAAAAAAAAAGACATTAAAAAGAAAATAACTTACGGCAACAGATCGATCTATGGATCGTCTAATCGCTGTCGCTGCTGCTGCTCCCATCGTGATGCTTCCCGCCCTCGCCGTGCTTCTTCTTCTTCTCCTTCTTCTTCTTCTCTCCGTCGTGCTTCTTCCCGTCGCCGTCGCCGTGGACCTTGTCCTTGATCTTGTCCATCACGCCGCCGCCTTCGCCGTGCTTGTTGATCTCCTCGTGCCTCTTGATCTCCTCGTGCTTCTTCTCGTCGCCGTGGATCTTGTCCTTGATCTTGTCCATCACGCCGCCGCCTTCACCGTGCTTCTTGATCTCCCCGGGCTTCTTCTCGTCGCCGTGCATCTTGTCCTTGATCTGGTCCATCACGGCACCATGCTTCTTCTCCTCGACTCTGTGCTGCTTTTCTTCCTCTTTCTTGTGGTCGACTCCTCCTCCCATCCCCAATTTCTGCTCGATACTGTGAATGATTCCTGCCATTTCTTGATTTCTTTTTTCAATTTGTTGTTTTCTTTTTCGTGGTGATGATGATGGTGTCGGATCAGCGGGGGTATTTATAGGGAGGAATTGGGCGGTGGAAGCGGGTAAGGCTCCCCGTCACGGGAAATTCCGTAAAATCAGCTCGCTGGCTAAAAAAAATGAGTGGTGATAGGGGCACACAACAAACCACACCGCCGACCACACTCTCCTCTTTCATTTGCTTCAGTATACGGGGCTCCACATAGGATTTTAAAAATTTAAAATCCTATGTGAAGCCCTGTATACTGTAGCAAATAAGAAAGAAGAGTGTGGTTGGTGGTATGGTATAAGGTGTGCCCTAGCATTTCTTTAAAAAAATAGACCGACCTAAATTAAGGGGTTTATTTTATTAATTTGTATTATATATGATGAGTCGGTGAGCTCGGATACCCGCGTAGTTAACGCGACCAACGAAGCAATAGGATCGCGCCACGTATAGGACGTTTGGACACTGTTACCGAGGGTGTCGTCTCCGGATAAGTTCAATTATTTAAGGATAGATGCCAGGGACCCGAAAGCCGATAGCACGCAGCGTAAATCCACCGTTGAATTTGATCTAAACGGGAAAACCAACGGTAAAGATGAAGGAGTTGAATTCGGAGGTCGAACGTTTGGGTACAGCAGAACATGCTGCGTCGCGTCGTCGTTGTCCGATATTGTCGGCCATGATCTGACACAACGTCGTCGTGCTCCAACGAAGGAATCATACTGCAACACGTGGCTATTTTGGTACAGTGTCTGTCGCGTGGCTCCTCGAGAGTCGCTGGTGAGACGAGAAAAAGTCATGGGGTGGTCAGAGTGGTTGATAGGTTTTCATAATCACCACGAAACTTCGAGATGGACCCCGAACCTTCGGGATGGACCCCGAAATGGGCCTAGGCCACAAGTATGTTACCTTTATGGGCCATTCGTATCTTATTCTACAATCATTGGAACGCTACTTTTCCTGTTTTATTGTCTCAATTCGAACTCCACAGATCTAATTATACGTAGAACATATGTAATATATTACATGTAAATAGGACTTTTGATCAAATGATTGATGCATATCTGGCAAAAGGAAACAATCTTGTTTTAAGTTAGCTTTATGGATGCCCACATGAGATTGCGTCCGTTTACAAAATCAACTGGATTCCCAACAAGATATTAGACTCGGCCCGTTTACAATAGCAAGTGGATACCCAACTAGTTTTTGGACCTAGGCCGTTCACAAAATCAAGTAGACACCCGACTAGGTATTATACTTGGCCCATTTACAAAATCAAGTGGATACCCAACTGGATATTAGATTTGTCCCGCTTCAAGTCACCAAGTAAGTGGCGTATAAGTCCAAATAGTAATTTTTAAGGAAAAAAAAGGATGTAATGTGGCTGCGCTAAACGAGCTACCAGACATACTCATACTCATGTGATAAGACTTATCTTGTTAGTCACATTAAAAGATGTGAATCTCATATTTCTATCTCTTGATAACTTATTTTGCTAACTAAGTTGTCGCCTAATAACCGTCATTCCCATTTTATAATCAACTTTACAACATACAACTTGCAAGTTCTATTCACAAAGACCCACATATATGGGATTGGTCTTAACTTAAAGTTTACAGGTAAGTTGAATTTATCTCTTCTAATTTTTACATTAAGCATTAAAGTGGAAAAACATAGAATCAGGTTAAGAGTTTAAAAGTTTTTAAGCAAAGATGATAGAGAGTTGTCTACAAAAAGAAAAGTTTATGCCTGCTGATAGATTGAAAGCACAACACATGTTTATCAGGTGATAGTAGTTGGAGTTTCCTCCGCAAGCTCATTTGTTCTCCTCCACCTATTTAATCCTAGGAGTCGGATTCTCTTCAATTAGATGGTAATTAGATAGTCTTCAAATTTTCCAATCATTATCATTCATTACGAATTTAAGAAACCAGATCGGTCTATGAGATAATACCACTATGATCTTGAAAACCGCTATGATCTTGAAAACCGCTATTCTTTGAAAACCGCTATCACAATATCAGAATCTTGCGTGGTCTAATCTCATCCATTGAGTATAGAATGTACGACAATACCTGGAGGAATTTGAGACTCCCTAATTACCAACTAAGGACCCGTTTGGTTTAATAAAAGTACCGGAAGTAGGAAATAGGTGAAAAAAGTAACTTCTAAATTTATGAAGTAGAAAGTAGTGGAGATAATACTATTTTTGTTTGTTTCACATATTTTTTTGAAGTAATGCATGGAAATTATATTTACATTCTTCATTCTCTTTTTTTGTGTGAATAGCAATGAAAAATTGTTAAGAAGTAACTGATAAGAGAAATATAAACAAGAAAAATTATTTCTTTCCTAATTAATACAAATTTCACCTTTTTCAGGCTACTTTCAAGCCTTGATGGGAGGAAAAATATTTAAAAAGTAAGTATAACACGTAGATTCCACGTTCAGAAAAACAAATATGTTTTTTTGCTCGAAAGTAGCAGAAATAACATTTACTTTCTTTATTTTCAACTACTTCATAATTATTTTCATGCAAACAAATAGCCCCTAAATGGAGAGGGTCTAAACCATTACTTCATTTCACTTGTCTAAACATGAACGGCTTAAATTAAACTGCAACAAAATCATCATTGTTAAAACAATAATTAGAGTCTCCCCCTCCCCCCCAAAAAAACTAGCTTAAATATTAGGTTATTTAATTGCAATCAATTAAAACAAGTATGTTGCCCGTGCTCTAACGGATAAGTCTTAAGTAGTGAATGTACCCAAAAAAAATCTTCCACATTCTCAAACTGCGTAATGTTATTTCAAAATATAAAATGACTAAAATATCTTTTTGAAAATCAACCCATTCAATTAGAAAGAAACTACCAACTAATGACATTTTTTTGGATTTAATTTAACAATGGCCCCCACCCCGCCCCCCCCTCTACCATATTTCTCTTATCCTAAAAAATTCAGAGTAAGTTATTATGATTAAGGTCTATCTTCGTCTTTTTCAATCACCTACTTATCATGTATTATGCTAGACCTAAACGATATTAGTTTTCAAAGGCAAAAAATGAGATGAGTTCATGGGTTTTCTCAAATTTTTAAACTTGAGGAGGTTTATGTACAATATGTTCAAACCTGAAGGCGGTTGAGAAGAGTTTTTTAGTCACAGCTCGTATTGAAGGGAGGTTAAGTGAGAAAAGTTCAGGGATTATCTGAAATTTTCATAGTTGAGTGAGTTATCTACAATATATGCTCAAAGTTGAAGGATGTTTTCCCAAATTAAAATAGTTGATAGAGTTTTCCAAAATTGATCCATGATTTTATGTATAAAGATTCTCTACATGAGTTTTACTTTAATTTCTATAATTAAATATATGATTATGAGATTCTTTTTAAATATGGATGGTTATAATCTGTAAGGATTACAAAATATTTCATTAGTAGATTTTTCTCATTATTAATAATTTTAATTTGATGAGGATTCTTTGGTGAATATATTTTCATATTTAAATATACGATCTATGAGGTTTTTATTAAAACATGGATAGTTATAATCTAATAAATGCTATCAAAAAATTAACTATTAAATTTTCTAATAATGAATAGGTTTATCATAATAAGAATTCTGTGAATATAAGATTTAGTGTCCACTTGTTATAGAATAGAGAGAGAGAGAGAGAGAGACACATGCATACTTATGATATAACATATTTTAAAATCGACCGTTTTTAAAAATTAATAAGTAAAATCGACTGCTTAAAAAAATATTCAGCGAAATCAACTCTTTTCACTGAAAAGGGCCGATTTTATAATTTTCGAGCTGCACAGGACTACTAGTCACGTGCAGTTCTCCCAAAAACGCCAAGCACATCCACATCCTTCCCTCACATTCATCACATCTCCTCCTCCCTGCCTAGAAACCCAAAAAACCAGACCCCCAATGGTGACTGAAAAACGTCGACACCAACAGAGCCGCCACCTCAGACGAGCTCGCCGTCGTCAAAGACCTCCGCCTCCAACTTGAAGACTCCATTGAATCCCGTCGCCTCTCTCAACAGGACCTCGTCTCCTCTCTCCGAGCCCTGGTCCCCAACCTCATCTCCTCCCTCGATCTCTCCCTCCAACTCATCTCCGCCTTCAACTGCCACCCTTTCACCCCCACCCCAAACCCTAACCCTAACCCTAACCCCAACCCTGACTCCCGCCACCGCCCCAACGAGCACATCTTCCTCCGTTGTACCCACCCCAAATCCTGGCCGAGCCCAAACCCTCGTTCCATGCAGTCGCCGGAGATCGCCTCTCCGTCGTCCGTACGATGGTGGAGGTCGATATGACGCTTTAGAGAATTTAAGAGGAGAATGGGGGAGTGTAGCTTGAGGATTTTACTGTTAATGGGAGGAGGAGATTTGAGGTGGGGAGAGACATGGATTGACATCGCTTTTTTTTTTTTTTGGAGAACTACACGGGATGCAGTTTAAAAACTGTAAAATCAATCATTTTCAGTAAAAATGGTTGATTTCGCTGAATGTTTTTTTTAACGGTTGATTTTACTTATTAATTTTTAGAAACGAACGTTTTTTAAATTTTGCCCTAACATTTAGACTCCACTTGTTACCGAGGTTGTCGGCTCCTGATAAGTTCAATTATTTAAGGATAGATGCCAGGGACCCGTAAGCTGATAACACGCAGTGTAAATCCACCGTTGAATTTGATCTAAACGGGAAAACCAACGGTAAAGATGAAGGAGTTAAATGCAGAGGTCGAAGTTTGGGTACAACAGAATATGCTGCGTCGCGTCGTCGTTGTCCGATATTGTCGGCCATGATCTGACACAACGTCGTCGTACTCCAATGAAGGAATCATCTGCCCCACGTGGCTATTTTGGTACAGTATCTGACACGTGGCTCTTCGATAGTCGCTGGTCAGACAAGAAAAGTCATGGAGTGGTCAGAGATGGACCCCGAACCTTTGAGATGGACCCCGAAATGGGCCTGGGCCACAAGTATGTTACCTTTGTGGGCCATGAGTATCTTATTCTACAATCATTGGAACGCTACTTTTCCTATTTTATTGTCTCAATTCAAACTCCACAGATCTAATTATACGTAGAACATATGTAATATATTACATATAAATAGGAATTTTGATCAAATGATTGATGCATATCTGGCAAAAGGAAACAATCTTGTTTTAAGTTAGCTTTATGGATGCCCACATGAGATTGCGTCCGTTTACAAAATCAACTGGATTCCCAACAAGATATTAGACTCGGCCCGTTTACAATAGCAAGTGGATACCCAACTAGTTTTTGGACCTAGGCCGTTCACAAAATCAAGTAGACACCCGACTAGGTATTATACTTGGCCCATTTACAAAATCAAGTGGATACCCAACTGGATATTAGATTTGTCCCGCTTCAAGTCACAAAGTAAGTGGAGTATAAGTCCAAAACTGACAGTAATTTTTAAGGAAAAAAAAAAGGGCTAAATACACATATTGATATTTTAATTCCATCCTAATTTCCAACAAGGTATTTTAAATAGGCAAACCCGCTTTAAGACATTTTAATTGATCCAACTAATCAATAAGGCATGTTTTCTCGTCGGCGGGCAAATTTTTGACGAGATCTCTTCACGTGCATGGCACGTGATGTCTCAAAACTCATTTATAGCAGTGGCGACGACAATAATCTCGTCATATTCAGCCCAAAGTAGGATAAAATAACGGTTATGACGCCGCCTGAGATCCCTAACCCCATCGAATCGGCTGAATATGACGAGATTGTTGCCTTCGCCGCTGCTAAAAACGAGTTTTGAGACATCATGTGCCATGCACGTGACGAGATCTCGCCGGAAATTTTCCCGCCGACGAGAAACCATGCCTCATTGGTTAGTTGGATCAATTAAAATGTCTTAAAGCGGGTTTACCTATTTAAAATACCTTGTTGGAAATTAGGGTGGAATTAAAATACCAATATGGGTATTTAGCCAAAAAAAAGAATGTAATGTGGCTGCGCTAAATGAGCTACCAGACATACTCATACTTATGTGATGAGACTTATCTTGTTAATCACATCAAAAGATGTGAATCTCATATTTTTATCTCTTGATAACTTATTTTGCTAACTAAGTTGTCGCCTAATAACTGTCATTCCCATTTTATAATCAACTTTACAACATACAACTTGCAAGTTCTATTCACGGAGACCCACATATATGGGATTGGTCTTAACTAAGTTTTACACGTAAGTTGAATTTATCTCTTCTAATTTTTACATTAAGCATTAAAGTGGAAAAACATAGAATCAAGTTAAGAGTTTAAAAGTTTTTAAGCAAAGATGATAGAGATTTGTCTACAAAAAGAAAAGTTTATGCCTGCTGATAGATTGAAAGCACAACACATGTTTATCAGGTGATAGTAGTTGGAGTTTCCTCCGCAAGCTCATTTGTTCTCCTCCACCTATTTAATCCTAGGAGTCGGATTCTCTTCAATTAGATGGTAATTAGATAGTCTTCAAATTTTCCAATCATTATCATTCATTACGAATTTAAGAAACGAGATCAGTCTATGAGATAATACCACTATGATCTTGAAAACCACTATTTTTTGAAAACTGCTATTCTTTGAAAACAGCTAACACAATATCGGAATCTTGCGTGGTCTAATCTCATCCATTGAGTATAAAATGTACGGTAATACCTGGAGGAATTTGAGACTCTCTAATTACCAACTAAGGACCCGTTTGGTTTAATAAAAGTACCGGAAGTAGGAAATAGATCAAAAAAGTAACTTCTAAATTTATGAAGTAGAAAGTAGTGGAGATAATACTATTTTTGTTTGTTTCACATATTTTTTGAAGTAGTGGAAATAATATTTTACATTCTTCATTCTCTTTTTTTTTATTTGAATAGCAATGAAAAATTGTTAAGAAGTAACTGATAAGATAAATATAAAACAAGAAAAATTATTTCTTTCCTATTTAATACAGATTTCACCTTTTTCAGGCTACTTCCAAGCCTTGAGGGGAGGAAAAATATTTAAAAAGTAAGGATAACACGTAGATGCCACGTTCAGAAAAACAAATATGTTTCTTGCTCGAAAGTAGCAGAAATAACATTTACTTCCTTTATTTCAACTACTTCATAATTATTTTCATGCAAACAAATTGCCCTTAAAATGGAGAGGGTCTAAAGCATTACTTCATTTCACTTGTCCAAACATGAACGGCTTAAATTAAACTGCAACAAAATCATCATTGTTAAAACAATAAGTAGAGTAAAAAAAATAATTATGAACAGTGATGTTAACCGAGGTTGCGGCTTCCTGATATAAGTTCAATTATTTAAGGATAGATTGCCAGGCGACCCGTATAAGCTCGAAACACGCAGTGTAAATCCACGTTGAATTTGATCTAAAACGGAAAACAACGCGGTAAGTGAAGGAGTGAATGCAAAGAGGTCGAAGTTTGGTGTACAACGATATGCTGCGTCGCTCGTCGTCGTTGTCCGAATTCAGAGTAATTTTTTATGATTAAGGTGTATTTTCGTCTTTTTCAATCATCTACTTATCATGTATTATGCTAGACCTAAACGATATTAGTTTTCAAAGGCGAAAAAATGAGAAGAGTTCATGGGTTTTCTTAAATTTTTAAACTTGAGGAGGTTTATGTACAATATGTTCAAACCTGAAGGTGGTTGAGAAGAGTTTTTTAGTCACAGCTCGTATTGAAGGGAGGTTAAGTGAGAAAAGTTCAGGGATTATCTGAAATTTTCATAGTTGAGTGAGTTATCTACAATATATGCTCAAAGTTGAGGGAGGTTTTCCCAAATTAAAATAGTTGATAGAGTTTTACTTTAATTTCTATAATTAAATATATGATTATGAGATTTTTTTAAATATGGATGGTTATAATCTGTAAGGATTACAAAATATTTCATTAGTAGATTTTTCTCATTATTAGTAATGTTAATTTGATGATGATTCTTTGGTGAATATATTTTCATATTTAAATATACGATCTATGAGGTTTTTATTAGAATATGGATAGTTATAATCTAATAAATGCTATCAAAAATTAACTATTAAATTTTCTAATAATGAATAGTTTTATCTTAATAAGAATTTTGTGAATATAAGATTTAGTGTCCACTTGTTATAGAATAGAGAGAGACACATGCATACTTATGATATAACATATTTTAAAATCGATCGTTTTAAAAATTAATAAGTAAAATCAACCGCTTAAAAAAATATGCAGTGAAATCGACCATTTTCATTGAAAAGGGTTGATTTTACAATTTTTGAGTTGCACGGGACTACTAGTCCCGTACAGTTCTCCCAAAAACGCCAAGCAAATCCACGTCCTTCCCCCACCTTCATCACATGTCCTCCTCTCTGCCTCGAAACCCAAAAAACCAGACCCCCCAATGGTGACTGAAAACGCTGACGCCGACAGAGCCGCCACCTCAGACGATTTCGCTGCCATCAAAGACCTCCCGTCAAAGACCTCCGCCTCCAACTCGAAGACTCCATCGAATCCCGCCGCCTCTCTCAACAGGACCTTGTCTCCTCTCTCCAAGCCCCGGTCTCCAACCTCGTCTCCTCCCTCGATCTCTCCCTCCAACTCATTCCCGCCTTCAACCACCGCCCTTTCGCCCCCACCCCAAACACTAACCCTAACCCCAACCCCGACTCCCGCCACCGCCCCAATGACCACCTCTTCCTCCGATGTACCCACCCTAAACCCTTGCCAGAGCCCAAACCCTCGTTCCCTACAGTCGCCAGAGATCGCCTATCCGTCGTCCGCACGATGGTGGGGTCGATATGGTGCTTCGGAGAATTTAAGAGGAGAATGGGGGAGTGCAGCTTGAGGATTTTACTGTTAATGGGAGGAGGAGATGTGAGGTGTGGGGAGACATGGATTGACCTCGCTTTTTTTTGGAGAACCGCACGGGACTACTAGTCCCGTGCAGTTTAAAAACTGTGAAATCGATCCTTTTCAGTGAAAAAGGTCGATTTCGCTGAATATTTTTTTAAACGGTTGATTTTACTTATTTATTTTTAAAAACGGTCGTTTTTAAAAATTTGTCCTAAGATTTAGTGTCCACTTGTTACAGAATAGAGAGAGACACATGCATACTTATGATATAATATATGTCAGTTTTTTTATGCCTTTATAATGTGACACATACTAATTTTTGATGTATTAGAAAGTTCTACCAATTTCTATTTATGTATAAAGATACTTACCCTGCATGATAACCAAATCCCCTCCTATTTCTCGGAGGGAAAACTAGGGGTGCTAAACCGTATCCGTATCCGAGAAAATATCCGTAACCGTATCCGTTAGGATGCGAATATGGTTACTCAAATCTATAACCGATAAGATATGGTTACGGATATGGTTTTGTAGTGAAATATCCGTATCCATATCCGAAATATCTGAATACATATTAGTCATACTTTTACGATAGTTTCGATTCTTAGATTATGGATTTGTGGTTAATTTTGATGATCAAAATGTCTAATCTTAACTTTTTAATTATAATGAACATATTAACAAACTCTTTTGTATCACATGAACTATGTTTTTCTCAATACTATCTAGTTTTCTCATATCTGTTTTGTATCTGCATGCATATCCGCTTATATGTTCGCATGTATATCCGTAACCGTATCCGATTTAGTGGATATGGTTATAAATTTTTCTTACCGAGGTATATCCGTATCTGTATCCGTATCCGAGATGGGTAAGCGGATATGGATATGATAAGCATCATATCCGAGCCGTATCCGGACCGAATGCACCCCTAGGGAAAACACTACAGGCACACCCCAACCACACCTTGGGTCACACCCCCTCTCTCAGCTACAGTACACGAGGCCC
>NC_033796.1:10384371-10445754 GCF_001876935.1 Asparagus officinalis
TGGGCGGCGGCGGCGGATCTCTGTCATATCTCTACCAAAGCGCGCGGAAGCTTCTCCTTCAAGCAAGAAGTGGAGTCGAGAAGCTGGAGCGATTCGAATCGGCCGCATACTCTTCATCCCCATTGTCGTCATTACCTCCACCATCATCGGTTTCTTTGATCGGGATCGGATCCAACTCTTCGACGGAGCTCGCATTCGCGATCAAGAAGGATGTCGACCAGATCCAGTCGTTGTGTGCGGATATGGATCGTCTCTGGCGGTCGATTGCATCCAAAGGACAGCGCGATCTCTGGAAGAGGTTATTTCTGAATCCGAATTAGGGTTTCCGCTGTGTGTTTGCCGACAAAAATTTGGTCCTGTCACTGCGTAGTATTGGCTCTGATCTATGAGAAGGTTTGGTGACGAATTTATTTGGGGAACACTCTTATGTGTCCTAACCCTAACCCTAATCAAAACATAGAAACAAATATGAGAAAGTGATCGCGGTAGTTAAATTTCGTGCCTGCTTGATTTTAATTGCTTTTTGTTGTAATAGCTTAAAAACATTTGAAAAGCGTTGCATCTTAGGATTTGCACATGTTATGTCATAATGCTGGACTTATATAAAATTTTGCTTCTTATAAGTGTGTGGTCTAAGTCGTAAGCTGCAACTAGAAGGGCATTTGCAATGCAACAAAATATAAACACTTGCACCGTAGCAAAAATGACCCACTTGCAGGCAACTCTAGTTGCTGACTGCCGAGCAGCCCCTTAGCAAGTCATTGGTTTGTGAGCGTGAAAATATTGATATATTAAAATTTCTCTCAACGTCACGCTTCCTTGGATGGAGATTCCGAATTCTTTATCGTGCTTTATACCAGGTTTCTTTTTGAAATCCAAAATATGCCTGAAATACTTGAACCTAGCTATCCGGGGTCAGATTTCTGAGGCATTTTAGTATTTTACCACCAGAAGGGGGTTGTTCTTTTTTGTATGGGAAAAATGCTTCCAGCCCCCAAAAGCCAAGTGAACGTGCTTCCTACCCCCAAGACTTGGTCAATGAGTGTTTTACCCCTAAAAATAAAGATTGTGTTCTCTGAGCCCCCAAAACACAAAACCCAAGACATTAAAACATGCGAAGACCATAATACCCTTCTCTCTCTCTTTCTTTTTTTATTAAAATATGATGAGGATTATTTTATTATTTCTCTATCTCTCTCTCTCTTTATCATGATGTACCAAGAGGATAGTTGAAATGATTGATGAAGATTATTTTATTATTTTCGTTTTTTTATTATTTTCGTTGTTTGTATTGGGAGGTTGTTAAAGTTACGGGTTGATTGTTAAGGTTACGGGTTGGTTGTTAAGGTTAAGGGTTTGTTGTTAAGGTTATGAATCCTCTCTCTCTCTTTCTTTTTTTATTAAAATATGATGGGGATTATTTTATTATTTTTGTTTTCTCTCTCTCTTTATCATGATGTACCAAGAGGATAGTTGAAATGATTGATGATGATTATTTTATTATTTTCGTTTTTTATTATTTTGGTTGTTTGTATTGGGAGGTTGTTAAAGTTACGGGTTGATTGTTAAGGTTACAGGTTGGTTGTTAAGGTTAAGGGTTTGTTGTTAAGGTTATGAATCCTCTCTCTCTCTTTCTTTTTTTTATTAAAATATAATGGGGATTATTTTATTATTTTTGTTTTCTCTCTCTCTCTTTATCATGATGTACCAAGAGGATAGTTGAAATGATTGATGAGGATTATTTTATTATTTTCGTTTCTTATTATTTTGGTTGTTTGTATTGGGAGGTTGTTAAAGTTACGGGTTGATTGTTAAGGTTACGGGTTGGTTGTTAAGGTTAAGGGTTTGTTGTTAAGGTTATGAATCCTCTCTCTCTCTCTTTCTTTTTTTATTAAAATATGATGGGGATTATTTTATTATTTTTGTTTTCTCTCTCTCTTTATCATGATGTACCAAGAGGATAGTTGAAATGATTGATGATGATTATTTTATTATTTTCGTTTTTTATTATTTTGGTTGTTTGTATTGGGAGGTTGTTAAAGTTACGGGTTGATTGTTAAGGTTACGGGTTGGTTGTTAAGGTTAAGGGTTTGTTGTTAAGGTTGTGGATTTGTTGTGTAGGTTACGGATTTATTGTTAAGGTTACGGGTTTAATTGTTAAGGTTACGGGTTTAATTGTTAAGGTTACGGGTTTAATTGTTAAGGTTACGGGTTTAATTGTTAAGGTTACGGGTTTAATTGTTAAGGTTACGTGTTTAATTGTTAAGGTTACAGGTTTAATTGTTAAGGATAATAAAAAACAAAAATAATAAAATAATCCTCATCAATCATTTCAACTATCCTCTTGGTACATCATGATAAAGAGAGAGAGAAAACAAAAATAATAAAATAATCCCCATCATATTTTAATAAAAAAAGAAAGAGAGAGAGAGAGGATTCATAACCTTAACAACAAACCCTTAACCTTAACAACCAACCCGTAACCTTAACAATCAACCCGTAACTTTAACAACCTCCCAATACAAACAACCAAAATAATAAAAAACGAAAATAATAAAATAATCCTCATCAATCATTTCAACTATCCTCTTGGTACATCATGATAAAGAGAGAGAGAGAAAACAAAAATAATAAAATAATCCCCATCATATTTTAATAAAAAAAGAAAGAGAGAGAGAGGATTCACAACCTTAACAACAAACCCTTAACCTTAACAACCAACCCGTAACCTTAACAATCAACCCGTAACTTTAACAACCTCCCAATACAAACAACCAAAATAATAAAAAACGAAAATAATAAAATAATCATCATCAATCATTTCAACTATCCTCTTGGTACATCATGATAAAGAGAGAGAGAGAAAACAAAAATAATAAAATAATCCCCATCATATTTTAATAAAAAAAGAAAGAGAGAGAGAGAGGATTCATAACCTTAACAACAAACCCTTAACCTTAACAACCAACCCGTAACCTTAACAATCAACCCGTAACTTTAACAACCTCCCAATACAAACAACCAAAATAATAAAAAACGAAAATAATAAAATAATCCTCATCAATCATTTCAACTATCCTCTTGGTACATCATGATAAAGAGAGAGAGAAAACAAAAATAATAAAATAATCCCCATCATATTTTAATAAAAAAAGAAAGAGAGAGAGAGAGGATTCATAACCTTAACAACAAACCCTTAACCTTAACAACCAACCCGTAACCTTAACAATCAACCCGTAACTTTAACAACCTCCCAATACAAACAACCAAAATAATAAAAAACGAAAATAATAAAATAATCCTCATCAATCATTTCAACTATCCTCTTGGTACATCATGATAAAGAGAGAGAGAAAACAAAAATAATAAAATAATCCCTATCATATTTTAATAAAAAAAGAAAGAGAGAGAGAAGGGTATTATGGTCTTCACATGTTTTAATGTCTTGGGTTTTGTGTTTTGGGGGCTCAGAGAATAGATTCTTTATTTTTAGGGGTAAAACGCCCATTGACCAAGTCCTGGGGGTGGGAAGCATGGTCACTTGGCTTTTGGGGGCTGGAAGCATTTTTCCCTTTTTGTATTCATGTGTTAGTTCAATGTTTGATTGGTGCAAGTTTTGCCATTTTATCAAGCCAATGTAGATTTTCCGGGTACCTTGTTGCTAAAAAATTCCAGGTGATCTAGTTTGGGAACCCCTGGGACCACATCCTTTGGAATATTGAGTGAGAAGAATAGTCTACCCCTTTGCTTAACGTTTCTCTATTGATGCATGATATATGGACTTATGATATATTGAGTGAGAAGAATAGTCACTTATCCAATGCGATTGTGATAGAAGCAGAGTGATCTTTATTAGGTAAATTGATCACATTGTATGTGTTATGATGATAGGTTTGAATGATATAAAAACTCGTTCTTAGTACTAGCCTTAAAAAGAACATGCAACACTGAGGGATGGAAGGAAGGTGAAGGGAGTAGATTCTCGTTTAATATTGAAATCACTCACTAGCATGTGGGAATATAAGTCAGTAAAACAAATAGCTTTCATTTAGTTCTCCACAACCTTTGAATTCATCTAATTAGTGTTACGGAAAACAATCAGACATTGTTTAGGTGATATCCACTTATGGACATGTAATAGTTAAAATTGCAAAGCAACATACCAGGTAAATACATTTGGTTGTGGAGAGCCCGGGCAATTCCTTAGAGCAGGTCCTTTAGCATTGTGTCATGCTCCACAGCTGAACCGACTTTTGATGGTAAAAGGCTTTTGTTATATGTTTCCTTATGCTTAACACCTAGTTGGCATCCTCTCCATCGTTCATGCTTCATAATGTCTGTTACATTCTAATTTCCCGGTCTTTTTGGAAAAGCATATGGTTTTGTGCAGCGCTGAACATATTAAAAAACTTTAAGCTATTTAGGACTCTAAGAAATCATATGCATTTTTATTTTATTTTTTTTTATTTGAAGTTCTCAATCTTTTTTACTTGGTTCAGAAAAGTGGAACAGGTGGCAGAAGAGGGTGATTCGTTGAAAGAAAATCTAGACAAACTTTCAGCTCGACAACAGCAGCGAATGCAGGAAGCTAAAGAGAGAGCAGAACTAATGCAAAGAGTGGTATGTGGTCTTAGTTTTTAACTGCGGTCAATTTTTCTTGGCATCCATTGAACACGATATACTACTGTTGTTGGGTTCAGGAATATCGTCAATTAACTCTAATCATGTATATATAACTAAGACAAGATATTCTTTTGCAGAATGGGGATGGCGAACTTGTATTGAAAATTTTTGATGATGAAGCTCGAGCAATGGAGTCAGCCCGAAATTCTCACATAATGGTTGAAGAAGCCTACTCCACTGGAGTAGCTATTCTTTCAAAATATGCAGAGCAGAAAGATCGTCTCAAGGTAAGGGTGCAAGGTTCAAAATATAGCATCTCCTTCGTTCATTACCCCCAATCATTTAAATTAAGACCTGATAAAACCGAAAAATGATTCAATTTCTGATTGCAGATAGCTCAAAGGAAGGCTTTAGACATACTTAACACAGTTGGGTTGTCCAACTCTGTGCTAAAGCTTATTGAGAGGAGACACCGAGTTGACAAGTGGGTTGCATATGCTGGTATGATAATTACAGTCATTCTGGTGTATATGTTCTGGAGGTGGACGCACTAATATCTTATGACTTGACGTTTAATAACACGCTAGATTTCATGAAATGCCCGAGGAGATGTACGAAGGAGTTAAAAAAATTGTTCAATTTTTGTTGTTTAATAACACGCTAGATTTCATGAAATGCCCGAGGAGATGTACGAAGGAGTTGTAAAGATTGTTCAATTTTTGTTCTAATATATGGTATAGTTTTATCAGATGTAGTTTATGCATCATTCTCAGATGAATGACATGCCAATTTCGCTTGTATTTTGATTCTTCATCAGGTAGCTTTTCCAATCCGTTGATGAGATTATGGTTTGATTCGAGTGGTATTCTTGAAGACGGGCTAAGGCTGCGTTTGGGAACTTTGATTTGGATTTGGAAAGTTGATTTAAAATCAATGGATTTTAAATTTAGGATTTGAAATCCATGATTTAAGAAATCTTTTGTTTGGATATCTTTATTAAATAAAAGGATTTGAAATCTTTGATTTCAAAATCTAATGTTTGGGTACTTTATTATATATGAATTTGAATTTAAAATTGATAAAAATTTATTCTCTTAACCCATCTTGTTTACATCAAATACAATGGTGATGTATAAAATAGTAACCAAAAAACATAAATTTAGGTAATTTTGGCGATGATAGCTACATTTGCTAAATTTTCAAATTCATTGCCCACCATAACTTGCAAGAGTTTCAACAAAATAAAAATGAAGAAAACTCTACAAACATATCAAGTATCTTAAAAAAAACATCTAAATAATACATTATCATTGCATATTTTACAGATATCCAGACTGGAAAACACTTGAGGCTTGTTTCATATTTCATACATATTCAAAGTGAGAATAAGTTGATATCAGAGCAAATAAGTAACACTTTCATTAACTTCTCAAATGCAGGTACAACTGACAATTACATAGTCAATTTGGTCTTTGATATACCAAGAGAAATGTTAATAAGAAAAATTACAAAGAGTTGCAAACTGAATAGCATGTGAGAAGAGAAGTATCCTTGATGTAAAGAAATTACAACTGAGGATTCAGAAGTGCTCGTATGATAAACCCTATCTGCGACAACAAAAGAGTAATTCATATGCCATCACGATATGAGCCCAAAACCTGCAAAGAAAATGAGCAGATCAATAATTTTTTTTAATCAAGCTAACAAGCTAACAAATTAAACAAAAAAGTCGGAGACTGAATAAGATAAGCATAAAAGCATATGGAGACCTGTGAGAGTATTGGTTAGGGAAATCAATACACTAGATGATACACAACCTAATAACAAACATGAGAACTACATTTGCGCACACTTTACAACTCAGCCTAACATCATACATGAGACTTAGTCACTCAAATCTGTCTAGCATCATACATGAACCAAAGGAAGATCATAAACTGAAGGAAATGCAAGCCCCCACAAATTCCAACAAATGTGCAGTTATACATACAGCCATAAAACGTGCATGACCATTCAACAAATATTTAGTAGTGCCATGTTCATTTCCATCATTCGTGCCCATAACTAAACACAAATACTCTTTCATAAATGCATATTTAAAACAAATAACTACTTCGAGTCCAGAATTAGCACCTAGAGAAAAAAACACAGGTAATATAAAAAAGAAAAAGATTAAGAAAGCAAAAAAGGTAAGTCTATTAAGAAAAAGAAAAGGAAACTAGCTTACAGATACAGTACTGATGTGTCATCTTATTCATGCTTGTTGTAGTGCATGCTTCAATGTCAGAACACGAGAAGTATCAGTCTACCAGGAAAATTTAAAAGAGAAAGGATGAAAAGAAAATCGTTGTTTAATTTTCGAGTAACAAAAGAAATGCTATTAACATGTAATAATATTAGGAATGTGCGTGCACGGGAGAGCGTCAATGATGATGTTTCCACAAGAACATGAAATGTCATACCCCGTGTCGAGCACATATCAGAATGAGCGTGGGGTTTCCAAGTTGTAGCTAAGATTGAGGAGCACACAAAAGGCTCTCATTAAGAGTTTGTAGTGCTAAGGAAAGGAGAAATATCATGATCAGGATATACATACACCCATGTTTTTGGTACTTGGATAGCTCAGGCAAAGAAATCAAATCACACAAACGTCGTCGAGAAAATAGCCAAAGTGCGCAGCGGTTTGGTTGTCTACTCATCAAATGAACATTTTCTTCGTGATGATTTGTGTCCTTTTGTCGTCAAAGTGACATTCTGTACATATTCTAAGTCAAGAAGGGACTCCATACGTAATATAAAGCAAATACAAGTAATTTCTGACAGTTAAAAGATGGGGAGAAAAGAAAAAGAAACCAGCGTATTGTGTGAATAAGATAATATTCATCAGCAAACAGGCACAAGATTAGGGTAAACAGATGCTGGCTTAATACATTAGTGTAACAATGCAAATTGGGTTTCTGGTCTCGTTCTAGTACTAGATAATCTGAAGTGAACACCACAAAGCTCAACCAATTAACACAGGCAAATGCTCACATGTGAAGAAAATGCTTTTTTCCCCAAACTCTTGTCATATCGAAAAGAAAAGGGAAAAAAAGACGATAAGCATATGCGAAGAAGGTGCAATATCCTTAGTCATACTGACGTTAACGGTTTCAGTTCTATTTTAAGCGTATTACTAGCGTATTCCAAATCCTTAACGTCACCTGTATGTCAAAATAACAATATAGCTTACGAAGGAGATATGAAAATCCTATTTTTCATAACAACGCACAACGAGAAGTAGAAATACTGAAGTACTAATAATATGCCAGTACAACACGACTACACCAAACTTAGTTGGACCTGCTGATAATTTTGGCTACAAAACCTGAACACAACGAATTTGGTCAGCAATAAGTAAGGTTTTATTGGTTTTTTTAATCCATAACTAGATATGTTACTCTTTATGCACTTTCAGATGATTTCTAAAACGTTCATCTAAATCAAATCCTAAATTGCACCAGATTTTGATACATGAACATTGACAAGACACAACGACGAAAGGAAAATTCTAAAAAAAAAGAAAAAATACATATGACAGGCATGTCCAACGAGATGCGGCTTCAGAGCAGGCATATTCATGCTAGGCAGAGAGTATGCAAATTGGGTTTCTGGCCCTAGTCTTTCTCCACACCGACTTATTTCATTGTTCAGACCCACTGCTAAATAAGACATTCAAACAAAAAGGCTCCAGTGACATAAATTTATGAATCAAATCTATCAGAAAGCAATAGAGATTAGAAGGTGATATGTAATGAATATTGTCGTTCACATGAATATGAAATAGTCATATGCGCATCAAATGAGTATTCTATAATCACAAAAATCAAATATGTGAATGATCATAGTTTGCATTTAGTAGACGAATATCAAAGTATGCTGATTTCTCTTAAATGACCATATGAATCAAATTTGAACAAATACTTTATCAAAATGAATACTCAATAACATAAGACCACACTAAAGGACCAGGTTTTGTTACATGTTCAACAAATCAATTACCAGGTGACACCGACCTCCAAACCAAAAAAAAATTTCACAGAATTAGAACCATCAAAATTATGCAAAATTAGTCCAAAAAGAAAAAAAAAGGGAAAAGAAACACATTTGGGGAGAAGCAAAAGAGAACTCACCCAAATGCAAGACAGAGTTTCAGTTCCCAAACCTGGAAAAAGAAAATAAGCAAGTTATATAACATGAATCCAACATTAACACTATATAAACCCTAGATCAGATCTGGGGGGAGGGGGAGGGGGAGAGAGAGAGATTTTTGAGAGAGAGAGGATCGCGATTTTTGAGAAACAGAGGATCGGGTCGGGATTTGATAAATGACACAGGGTGGGTTGGAATTTGAAATCAGGGGTTTTGGCTCTCAAATTCCTCTTTGTTAAATCAATTGATTCAAAATCTTGGTCTAAATCAGAACCCAAACTAAAAATTTGGATTTGAAATACCCTGGATTTTAAATCCAGACCCAAATCCAAGTTCCCAAACACACCCTTAAGATACCTTAGATATGGTATCCCAAACACACCAAAATGATCACTTTAAATTTGAACGGACAATTCTTTAACAAAGAGAAATACTTCTGAGGATGAAGAACACCATTTGTTTTCTGGTTATGGTCATCCAGTATTATGGAATAGGGTAATCGTCACGTCCTTCACATCTCGAGCAAGGCTGGCTCTGGCTTCGCGTCTTTTTTCCTTCCATTTTCTTGATTAGATTTTGTTGATGACTCTTATCGATACAATCAGTAACAACTAACTAGGGAGTATAAACATTTTTGCCCTGCCTTGAACAAACGTATGGAACAAATACAATTGAACGTGCGTGGTTCCTTCTCATCTTTTCTAAGGCATGAAAACATACGGTACCTCGTTATGGTGAACTACAAAGCGCATGATCCAACAAACAAATCTGAGCAACTCATAGCTGACCATCTCAGCTATTCAGTGAATTGCAAGAATCTCCAATATCGGATGCGGCGATGATTTAACTTTTTCGCATGGGAATCATCAAGGGGACTGATGTTTGGGTTTACGCTTGAAAAGCATGCCGAGCTTCCTACTTAATTATCAACTTATGAAAGAAAACATAGAGGAAAAAGGTGCTTGCCAACATTAAAAAAACATTGAAAGGACAGATCACAGTATTCATATTATATTTAAGAGTATAAAATGCATACATGAGTACAAAATGTATACCCAGCTTCATGGTCCAGACACCGCACTACACGAATCTCAGTGCCGAACGAAAGCAACTAATTGAATATTCAAGCCAGAAATCGTTCTCAAAATTTTTAAAGTCTGGTGCTTCTTTTGTTGAACATCTACTACCCTCCGGTAAATTTTTTTTAAAATAAAAGGACAGGATTCCTGATGCCTCGCTTGAGTATATATCTCCCGAGCGTCCAAAGAGCCATAACTGAAAGATGCCCAGGTGCTCGGCAGGAAAAAGCTTAACTTATACTCAGTTTCCCTAGTAAACAGGGGAGAAAAAAATTACCATATCTTCTTTCTGACCCAAAAGAGAAGCAGCACGACTCCAATCACAATAGCAACAGGAGCCCACTTTCGTATCAGAGCCTGCAAAAAGATCATCATATATCAGCTGAATTTTTTTATTGTTTGCACAGGCTGCAGGGATTTAGAAGACTTGCATTGAAAGATAAGTGCTAATAAAATATCTAGAAGGTACACGCCAGCCCCCACCCCACCACCACCGCCCCGCATACGCTGCAGACGAGAAAAGCAGCCACAAAGCTAGTACATGCACATAGTACATACTCGTTTACATGGAAGTGAGTAACATTCAAATATCCAAAGACTCATTGCTCAGAGTTGCTGCATTGGGACAAACAAATGTTACTTAAAGACCTGACACAAATGTCAAGTGTCTTGCACATCAAATATCTGACAAGGTAATCTTTGTAGACAACAACTACCATCAACAAAACCTTTATCCAAATTTTAAGCGTCAACCACATGAATCATATTCTTCCACTCATTTTTGTTGTCATGTCCTTCTCAATAGTTTCTAACCAGGTTCTCTTAGGTCTACCTATATTCCTTTCTCTATCAGCTCTAATGTTATCACTTTTTCCTAATTGGTGCATTTTAACGACCTTTGTTACACATGACAAAACCATCTCAAACAATAAACTGATCTACTCCATGTATTAATAAGAATATTGATTTTCTGAACTCCTTATGCATGAGCTTGAGGTGTTTCCAAAATAAGTTTTCTTCATAATGAATTATCAACTTGACATACAAGCTACTATGATTTGCGATAAGTTCAAAAACGAAGTGCAACCACACTGTGTTAGCAAATTAATTAAAAGACAAACAAGGCAACAAACATATATATTGTACCTGTCTATTCAAATCTTTTGCTTTATCAGCATAGATGCGAGATTCAGATGTCAACCGACTTGACATTTCACTGACCTCTGCATAAACATTGCATCAATTCATTAGTCGCATAAATTGAGAATTGGGTTTTCATAATTACTGCTTCAGATTAAGTTGAAAGGTAAACCAGATGTAAAGCAATATAAAGGTCGCTTAAGACAAAAACTCAAAGAGAGTATGAACTATGGATTGCAGCCTGGAACTTCCATGATCTTAAAAATTGCACACATTAGTGGTGAGTAAAACTGTCACATGTAACTTTAAAATTTAACCCTTACTTTTGAACTCTTTACAGTTCAGTAATATATATTTGATTTCCAAATCCCCGAATTTCTTTAATGCTACCAGTGTTACTATGTAGTATAGTTACTTCAACTATTGGAGCCTTTTTCCTTTTCCCCCTTTTTTTCTTTTCTTTTTTTGGGAAAACTTGATTGGACATGACATTTTTTGCTGTTGCTGTTGCTGATGAGTATGAAGAATTTCAGAAATTGTTAAAATTGTTGGTGATTTGTAATTTCGTGCCATGTCTGATGTTGGCATGTTTGTGTCCATGTACGTCCATCCAAAAATAACATAAACTAGAAAGTACAGTCAAGTCACTGGGATTTAAAATAAACCCAGACTAACATTAGCGCTACATTTTGATGAGCTAATTGCTATACCTAAGTTCTGTTCTTGTCTGTTCGTCATCTCCATATAGTCCCATCTTATATCAGCATCAAGAAGCAAAACTGAGATTAACATAAATCCACTTTGACAGTTATGCTAAGTATTTTGATGACCTTGGTCACTATACCAGAGCTGTGATCTTGTCTGTTCATCTTTCTCCACCTTTCACATCTCATGTCAGACACAAGAGAAGAAAAAAGTGCAATGTTAAAAGAGCATGACTTATCACCAATTGCATCTTCCATCTTGCATGCTACCACAATAAACCACACCAGAATTCCCAATGTTTCATGATCATAACTGGAGGGTCAAATTCTTCCTTTAATGTGAAAGCTTAAGGCACATGTCAGCTGGCTACGAAAGTTTGGACTTTCTTGCTTTTAAGTTTCTAGCAGATCATATGCCAAACATGAAGCATCTCTCAGAAAAATGGACATCATGCACGATTAAGTTGTTGAAATATATCTTTAGATGCATACAGCAACAGAGTGAACCGCATATATGAAATCTATATGAAGCTATTACTGTCACCAGTAGCGAAGTCAAAAGAATGAACAGGAATAAAAATTCAAATGAAGATGGTCAGGTTATGAATGTTGCATTTGTTTTCTTTTGACTGGCTCTCGTTGTGCCACCAATATAATAGCTTCGAGGACTTAAATAGTTTCTGAATTTTGACCACTCATATAACTATTTAGAGTAGGCGATTACAAAGAGAGACATCAATGACCGTGAGGCAACTGCAGATTGGTGATTAGCTAGTGCTTGTATGAAATATGAACAATAGTGTATGATTCAACTCATATTACCTAAATACAGTAACTATCAAAGACCCAAGTATAGGATAATGATAAAACAATGAAAATGAAGTACGAGAAAAAGTGATTACAAATATAGACAATTAAGGAAGATCAAGGACTCACGATCCAATTTTTCCCCAACACCAAGAACTTCTTGAACATTGCGAGTCATTATCTGGTGGACTTCATAAAGCTCATCATTTAACTTTGCAAGGTTCCTTTGGGTACGAGTATCCAAGTACAGTTTCTTGGTCTTCTGAATGAATGTATCTTTACAATAGTAGCATGTAAAAGAAACAGAAAATCAGCAAAATAAATGACGATTTTGATCAACTATGTTCACGCAGAATTTGAAACAAACAGATGCATATAACCTACCAAATTTGATAAAAGCATACGGCCTCGCAGCAGTCTCAATCTGATTCCCATTGACTTTCTCAAATTCATTTTTGAGGTCCTCTAGGTACTGAAAAGCAAGCTTCTTTGGGTATGACCGATCACACATTGTCAAGTAACAGACACGGCCTTCAATGATATAGCTGTGTAGTTGTGTCAAGGTACCGACCAAAAAATGCTAGATGAATTTAATTGAATACCACATACACGCAACATAGCCATATATCAAATATTTTGCTATAATACTTATCAAATGCACAGGAAACATATAATGTGGGTTGAAGGCTACCATATAAAAGTATTTAATTATTCAGGTTAGGAATTTGGATACATGATCCATTTAACACAAAATCAGACTTTATGCATAAGATCTGATTCCAAAACTCTGGTGCGTACAAACCCGATATCAAATGAAAACTAATCATTATCACCTATTCTGATACTATTGATGACTCTACTAAGCCTTGTCCAATATTCACCATGTGTACTGACATGCCAAACTTGTAATGTTTTTAAACATAGCACAAAAGCAAACTACCCATCCCCAGTGATATCAAGTGCAATGGATGTGAGTATGATGGTGTCTCCATAGACATGCATAAAAGGAGAATCAACACCTGTAAAGCAGTGAAACACTTCTATCATGAACATGTCTTATGCTGGACATAATGCTTTTTACCATGCCATTGGTTTGAAAATGCTTTTTAGAATTTGATTCGGGTCTGTATGTTGTATTATGTGTCACCACTTCCATGCTTGCGCTTGGTTATACCATCTAATGAAAGCAAAGGGTTTCATTTTATAACATCTAGTTCTCGTGTCACATTGACTATGGAAAAAGCTTCTGCACATATAGTAGCTGCAATAATAGAAAAGAATCTTTTAGTATATGGTAATTACAGGATAGTATGATCTGGCAGTAATAAAAAGTAAAGGATACTGGAAGAAGTAAGGGCCAGTCTCAATTGACATCCTGGAAGCCTCGTTATGTCCTTTAGACAAGTTCTTAAACAGAAGTTTTGCTTGCTGCTTGTAGAATTCAGCATCTTTCTGATCGCGCCCATCATCCAATCCTTCTGCTAATGGAAGGCCATCAGTCACACGCGCTATCATCGTCAGCTTCACCATCTTATGCACAATAAGGAGACAAACAAAAGGTTGCTAAATATGATATCCTTAATTGACCTAGATTTAGCAAAGAGGAAAATATCAGATTAATAATCGGGATGTTATGATGTGATATTCTACAAGTGAATTTAATATAAAAAGAACAACTGTAGCTCAACTCATTCTAAAGCAATGTGAAATCTAGGGTGACAAGACTTCGTCATAATTGGGGCTTTGAAAACATGGAAAGATACATGCTGGTGAAACTAAAGTTAAAGATAACCGTTCCTAGACTCCAACTTGGCCCCATGTCCATGCACAGGACACTCGGTCCCTATTTCCCTCATTCAAGTCATCCTATATCAAACAAGACCACGCAAAAGTAGTTCAAATTAAACTAACATTTCAATCTTTACTGTACCAAACAAAACCAGAGTTCAAACTGAATATCAAGCCTAGTAACAGATTAATTAATCACATCATACATAAAATTTGTCATGTTGAACTCTTTTACTATTTGTACAGCATATTATGCTATGACATAAAAGTACACTGAAAGGCCCCTTTCAAACAATACTCTATGTCCTTAGAGAACTTGTTCAACAACGAGCAATCTTTGACGACCTAACGGGGTTTCACAATTGATTTGCTAAGGAAATTTTATGTTCTTAGCCGTATGAAGTAACCATAAGGATTCAAATATTGGTGCACACACCAGCTTGTGTGTAAGCGCATGTGTTTGTTATTAACAACACTGAATATAACTTATATTGATGTTTTGTTTGATTAGAAATTTTCAGGTTCTTCGTCAAGCCCCCTTAGAGAGGCATCACCTTGAAATCACAAGGGTTTGCATAAGCTTGTCATGCTCCAAATGTTGGTAACAGTTTGGGTGCCGGTTTCATAACATGGATGCTTTTTCATTGATGACTTACTTCATCTATCCAGCACTACCAATCTCCACAGCAATTTTATGATCTCCAATTAAACCATCAATCATTGGGTAATCTATAATCTATAATATCCGCCCAAATGAGATGTAAGCTAAAAGAATATGATAAATCCAAAATGTGAAGTTTTAGCCTCGACCGGCTCAGCAACCTCAATTTTGATAACAGTTCATAGCTCTCTTGCGAAATCACAAAAGCCGATCAAAATCTGACGAAGCAATACAAGGCTTCATGACGATAAAATAAACCCTAGGACCCAAAATAATAAAAATAAAAAATAAAAATCACACTAGATCTACACATCAAATTCAAAAAAATTTAAAAAATATAAAAAGGGACAAAGATGCAGAGAAAAGGGCAAGATTCGTAAAATTGAGAAGAATAAGCAAACAATTCGGCGAGATATACGAGAACGGGGAGAAAGCCTAAATTGATCAATTCAAATGCTTAACGGTGACCTGAAATCTGGGATCGTGAGGGTTTGAGGTACGGTTGATGGAGTCAATGAGCGATTTGGGCGAGAATTTCGATTCGACCGAGGTTTCCTCAGCAAAAGGGGTTTCTTTTCTTGATCGAGAGAAGAGAGAAAATTAGAATTTTTTTAAAAGGGGAAATGAGATCATTTACTTCTTATTAATTACGCGTAGATAGGACTCATTTCTTCCTTTTCTTTTCTTTTATTTCTTTTTCTTAAATTATCAAAGCCGGATCTGAACATGCTATTTACTTTATTTATTCATTTTCTTATTTTCTTATTTTCTTTTTCTTTTTTTTTGAATTAATCGTTGGCTTATTTGTAGGAAGCGAATATGGATTTCAAATTAAACATTTTCAGATTTGGATCCATATATAAAGATTGGAAAATAAAAAATGTATATGAGTTAACAGCTCATTTTGCAAAATAGGTTGCCAGCTCAATGTCATGTGAGTCATCTGCTAGTCATATCAAGATAGGGTTCACATAACGGTAAGCTGGTAGCTCATTTTACAAAATGAGCTATCGGTTCATACTCAGTATCCTCATATAAAATCCATATGTTCGATCATATGAAATTGTCTAGTCACGTGAACAAAGTATAATCTGGCAGAACACATAACGGTAAAAAAATTCGGTTGATTTATATGACAGCGATGAGAAGTGGGATAGAAAAGTAATTAGGGTCTACTAATGATACAGTTAACAATTTTCGTGACGATAACAATCCCCATCTTAGAATCATAATACGTTGCAACTATATTATGTCTTTAACAAGCTCTTAGTGTGCATGATTGAGCTATGCAAGTCTATAATCAAATCAGTTATTTTCTCACGGCGCTAAGGGCCCGTTTGGATAATGAAAGTATTAGAAGTAAGAAGTAGGTTATAGAAGTAACTTTCAAAGTTATGAAGTAGGAAGTAGTGTAAATAGCATTTTTTTATTTGTTTCATATATTTTTAGAAGTAATAGAAGTAGAACTTCTTCCTCTTCATTTACTTTTTTTGTTTGGATAACATTTGAAAATATTACTAGGAAGTAATTTTATCATTGAAAAGTTGTTAGAAGTAACTAATAAAAGAAATATTAATAAAAAATTATTTATGTCCTAATTAATATGCATTTCAACTACTTCCGAGCTACTTCTGGGTATTAAGGATTGGAAAAATATTTTGGAAGTAAGAATGACACGTAGACATAAGCATTTAGGGAAGTATTGGAAGTAAGTTTTTCAGATAACCAAACACATTTTTTTGTTTGGAAGTAACAGAAGTAGCTTTTATTTCTTTTACTTTAGCTACTTCACAATTACTTCCGTGCAAACAAACAGGCCCTAAGGAGCAAAACTGAAAAGGATAACAAGCTAATCATAGGGGTAAATATGTAATTCAAGGTGTAGCGGATTCTTATGAGGAGCGGTTCGGATTGCAAACTATGCACCGATAGTTTGTTGAGAGCTTGGTAGGTCAGAAGTAGAGGTGGCAGAGGGAATGCTACTCTTTTTGGTTTCCCTCGTGTCATTGATTTTGTCTTTTCGAGGAGAGGTTTCTAAATACTTCTCATCTAGATTAATCAATTGGATACATAAATAAATATTTGTATACAAATGGAGTTTATTTGTTGTAGATAAAAATGAGGGCGGTTGGGGAAGATTCTTCTTTTTTTTTCTCCCCAAAAGTAGTTTTTAAGCTAGCCTTACACTTTCATGTGTACGTGCGTTGCACGTAGGCACAACGCACGTAGGCACACTTGTTGATCAATTTTTTGGACATATTTAGAACTATATTCTAAATATTTAACCTTGAAATATGAATTATTGAATATACAAAATATTTATTTTATTATTTTATAGTCAGCATGTTATTTATCCTTCCTAATGGTATAACTATATTACAAATTTGTGAATAAAAACCCCCAGCATGTGCTAAATTATAAATATTAGACATCATGTTAAATTATAAAACAAATAGAATTATGCTTTTTAGGTTCACAAATTGAATAATGTCTTTCAGGTATTCCATAAGTTTTATTAGAAAGCTCTGGTTTCATAAAACTAAAATTTTAGAAAAAATATAGAGTAAACCTTTAAATTTGCAAAACAACTCTGAAAACTTCATAATTTTATAGATATGCTATAAAATTTGCAGAAAAGACCTTGAAATGTCACAAATAAACCTCATAAAAGATTATATTTACTCTAGGATTTTAATGATAAAAAGATACTAAAAATCCTCAAATTACATCTAACACCAAACTTATTATAAAAAAATATAAACATAAAATCAATCCAACAACGTGCAACGCGCGTGCACTATACTAAGTATATTATAACCTCCCTAATCACACTATTAATCTTTTTTAACTCCTCATTCAAATCAAAACCCTCTTCATCTCCTCTGTATCATAACATCTACATTCAACAATATATAACTCCCCCATCCATGCCTCCTTCTTAACAATCCATTCACCATAACAAAGAGTACTGATATCTCTCCTGTAAAACATATATAGCTTGCCGAAATAATCTATCATTTTCGCACCGACAAACCCATCCATTTTTTAATTTCTCGTATTGACCAACCTTGATGACAACGGTCTTGTGGACTATTGGAGCGACGTGATGTAGCTCCAACATCGGTGCTCTAATAAGATCGTATTATTCTTTGTCAATGATGAATAGCACATGGCCTCGACTGCAGATGATAAGCTAGCCTCATCTCATTTTCATTTTTAGTTTCTGTACACAGTTACCTATGCTTTCTACAAGATGTCTATGCTATTATACTTTGTATCGTAGTTTAATAGGAAAAGTTTCCCTCCATTCGTAATTTACTTTGTTGTGATTGGTATTGCTGAAAATTACAACAACCAGATTTGAGAAATTGATAAACAGGTGACTGGGCTTAAAGTTTCATAAACATCAGTCAAAGTTCATATTATCAGGCCCTTGAACTGTTGCTTTGCTCCTCTGTGCTTACACATGAAAGTTGTTACACGTGCAACGCATGTGCACTATACTAACTGCAGACGATACTAGTATAGTGCTACATTATATCTAAAACTAGTATAGTGCACGTGCGATGCACGTGTAACCACTTTCATGTGTAAGCACAGAGGAGGAAAGCAACAATTCAAGGGTATGATAATATGAACTTTGACTGATGTTTATGAAACATTAAGCCCAGTCACATATGTTTATCAATTTCTCAATTCTGGTTGTTATAACTTTCAGCAATACCAATCACAACAAAGTGAATTACGAATGGAGGGAAACTTTTTTCTTTTAAACTACGATACAAAGTATAATAGCATAGACATCTTGCAGAAAGCATAGATAAATGTGTACATAAACTAAAAATAAAAATGAGATGAAGCTAGCTTATCATCTACAGTCGAGGCCATGTGCTATTCATTATTGACGAAGAATAATACGATCTTATTAGAGCACCGATGTTGGAGCTACATCATGTCGCTCCAATAGTCCACAAGACCGTTGTCATCAAGGTTGGTCAATACGCGAAATTAAAAAATGGCTGGGTTTGTTGGCATGAAAATGATAGATTGTTTCGGCAAGTTATATATTGTTGAATGTAGAGGTTATAATACGGAGGAGATGAAGAGGGTTTTGATTTGAATGAGGAGTTAAAGAAGATTAATAGTGTCGTACGCTAGTTGAGAAGGAAAATTATTAAATGTGTCTTTTGTGCTTTAATTATTGTGCATTCACCTTAAATTCCTTTATTGAGGAAAATCAAACGCAATCCCGCCCAATATTAATCCTCTAACATAAGTTTTAATTTATTGTTATTATAATAACCGTTCTATTTAAATATTGATGATGGAGTTATGACTTGCACGTTTATGACTTTTAAAATAAAATTATTTGGGAGTTATGAGTATGCATTTAATTGGGGGTTATGCTATGATTTATGTATGGATGCATGTATTTTATGTATGTATGTATATGTTTCAAAGGGTATTTTCAGAAGAAATGTTTTAACATCCCAATCCACTTTTATAGTAGTATTAGATTAGATTTATGTATGTATGTATATGTTTCAAAGGGTATTTTCGGAAGAAATGTTTTAACATTCCAATCCACTTTTATAATAGTATTAGATTAGATTAGATTAGATTATGAAGATTATGAAATAAGTATATGAAATTATGAAGTTTCAGTATTAACATATGGTATTATGAAATTTTTAACATCCCAATCCACTTTTATAATAGTATGGTGCACGTGCGATGCACGTGTAAAACCTTACATGTTTATATGTAGCCCTATAGTTATTTTTTTGCATTGATAATTTTTTTTCTATGTGACATATATTTGAAAATGTCATATATAATATATATTAGGTTTTGATTGAATGACTTTTAATTGGCAATTTATGCTTGTTCTCAGAAATAATTGGTCACTTTTATTAATTAATGATATAAATAGACGTTATAGGGTTATAAATAGGATCATAAAGAACACTAATTTGGCATATAAAAAATCAGGATATTGACAGAAAAAACCACAAAATAAATAAGGTAACCAAAATTATTTAATTATAT
This sequence comes from Asparagus officinalis, assembly GCF_001876935.1. Taxonomy (NCBI): domain Eukaryota; kingdom Viridiplantae; phylum Streptophyta; class Magnoliopsida; order Asparagales; family Asparagaceae; genus Asparagus; species Asparagus officinalis. The sequence continues at coordinate 10,404,414 of NC_033796.1, forward strand.
GTCCTAGCAGAATCATATCTTCTTTAAGTTTGACATAAATAAACAGAAGGGAGCTCAATTTGAGCAGCATTCGTCAGATTTAAAAGATTCTTTTTTGTCAAACTATAGAGAGCGATAGGAAATCGGTCTGCAGCAAGGCAATTTGATCTATAATAGCTAGATTCCATGACCTGCAAATGAAACTAAATCGAGCATGATTAGGCATCGTCAACTTCTCGAGGATCAAACCTAACTATAAATGTTACATAAAGAGTGAGATCACCTTTGAGATCAAAGATAATATGTTGCATTGTAAATAGTTGACAGCTTTAATATACATCTTCGTTGCATATTAGAATGTTGTGTTAGATAATAATTGGTTGAAAGATAATTTGTACAAAATGTGCATCATAGAATGAAAAAAAAATAATCAATGAAGATTTTGTTCTTCAAGTATTATAAATAATCAATGAACAATTAATGTATATACTGAAATACCACGAAATACCACAAGTTTAAATCTATATGCATGGTTGAGATAACGTCTTTTAATATTGGCTTAAAAACTTTATTAGGATTAAATACAATTGAATGAATATAAATGGCCAAAAAATATTAAAATAACTTGAGAAAATTCGTTTTAATATTAACGTAGATGTCAGAATCGCCAAAAAAAAACATATTTTGCGTGCAACTACACCATATGGATTATTTATTTGTAAATAAACCAAAATATTAAAGTCTTACTCTTTATTCATAATTATGACGTCCCTTCTTTTAGAAGTGGGATTGGTAAATATTAATTAGCTTCACAGTTATTACGAATCCAACAACATCTGCAATAGAGAATTTTTTAGTGATCATTAATACGTAGAAATATTTGTATGATAATTTTTTTTAAAATCTTACCAAAAGACATTTTTTCATCATCAAAAGCAGAAGTATCTTTAAATGAAAGGAATGTTGGTTTCGACTTCTTAAATGATACAAAGTTTTTTGTTTCTTTTTTCTGTCTTTGTTGTTAGAGCCAACTCCTTTTCTAGATTAATTGATGAATATTTCAAATTTAGAGGCTTTACTTCTCTATTTGTTATAGTATATGTTTCTCCCTTTATCAATAAACCGTTGAACTTTTCTATCAGCTTATTAAATAAAATTGCTTGGATAAGTGTTCCTTACAAAAGACACAATGGGGAATAAATCACGTCATCACGATAATATAAAAATTACATGGAATAATAACAATGTAAAATTTGTATAACGTCTTCATCAATTAGAATCAACTTTTGCTTCTTCCCTTCTCCATTCTTAAAGGAGTCTATAGTATTACGTAAAACACGAATATTTATACTACATTGTGTCTTCTGTAAATTTTTAACTCTTGGATCGAGATGTTGGCTTGATCATTAATTCCATCTTGATCAGATGACATGCTTCACGAAAAAAGTATATAATTTATAAAGCTAATTCGGAGGTTATACCTTACAAACAAAAACATACTTTTACTAACCTCTTTGAATCACATAGTGTTGCTTCCATCTCCACCTGTTTTTTATTTTTTTGGTAGGATTTTTAAGATTTTGTAAGCTGGAAGTTGTGCGTGGATCACATTTATATGAGATTTGACTAATAATGACATGCCAAATAATTAATTTGATGATGGGGGGTTACAAAAGTATAATGTAACGTATTTTACATAAATGACTATAATAATTATTTTAATGTTTTGCATACTCACTAAAGTACACAGTAAGGAGAGTTAAATGTCCATAATGGTTTATGATAACCGTTTTTACAAATAATTAAGAAGTAACGGTTTATGACTTGCACTATGACTTAATTTGATGATCGATGGTCGGGGGTACAAAAGTATAATGTAACATATTTTACATAAATGACTATAATAATTATTTTAATGTTTTGCATACTCACTAAAGTACACAGTAAGGAGAGTTAAATGTCCATAATGGTTTATGATAACCGTTTTTACAAATAATTAAGAAGTAACGGTTTATGACTTGCACTATGACTTTTAAAATATTTTTTTTTTTGGTTTATGAGTATGCATTTAATTGGGGGTTATGTATGTATGGCTATGATTTATGTATGAATGCATGTATTTTATGTATGATTTTTTGGGGTTATGAGTATGTATTTAATTGGGGTTATGCATGTATGGCTATAGTTTATGTATGAATGCATGTATTTTTTATATGTATGTATATGTTTAAAATGGTATTTTCAGAAGAAATGTTTTAACATCCCAATCCATTTTTATAATAGTATTAGATTAGATATATGTATGTATATGTTTAAAAGGGCATTTTCGGAAGAAATGTTTTAACATCCCAATCCACTTTTATAATAGTATTAGATTATATTAGATTGTTAAAAACTCTTTTAACCAAAACATGAGAGGCTTATATGACCCTCTTTCTGTTGATCCAAAAGTAGTAATTGGGATTTAAAAAAAAAGATGGTAATTGAGAGCTATAATTATCACGTGAAAGAAGAGGAAAGTGCGGAAAAAGAGCATTTGTATCCTCCTAAGTGAAGTGATCACTAATTATAATATAGTGAATAATTGTGATTCATTCTAAATTTAGCACTCATCTTTAATTCTATAAACTGCACTTATGTCTAATTCACATTTAAAATAAATCATAACTATTTACTAAAAATCAACGGCCAGGATAAAAGCAATAATCTCTTCGTTGTCATTCGATGAAGAAATTTTCAAAACCGACCCAAACCATGTTTTTATTTTCAAAACCGACCCTTTTATTTATTTATTAAAATCGACCCACTTTTTGCCACATCAGCTTAATCCCATTCTTAAACAGTTGGGGTTGACAATCCCGACTGTTTAGGAGATTGTTAAACCCTAATTAGAAGCCTTAAACCCGGTTTTTGTTGTCCTAAATAGTCGGGGTTGGCAACCCCGACTAATTAGGAAATGAGATTAAGCTGACGTGGCAAAAAGTGAGTCGATTTTGATAAATAAATAAAAAGTGGGTCGGATTTGAAAATAAAAACATGGTTTGGGTCGGTTTTGAAAATTTCTTCAATATCAAAACTATCTATTTTTAATTTGTTTTCTTACTGTAAAATAAGTCGGATTCGTTTTGAGTTAAAACCTATAACATGGATTATTACATTTGTCATAAAAATTTATTTAAATATTTCTAAAAAATTTTGTGAAATAGATTTGTTCAAATAAGAATCGTACTAATTAAGGCTCACAACCTTTACAAAAATGTGATACTGAAACTCTAATGTTTATACAGAAATAAACTCTACTGTGGAGTCTCTACTAGTAACTCAAACGACGGCGACTATGCAATAACTCCGTCATCATGCGGCTCTCCGATGCTCTGAACCACCTGAAAAGAAAATTAAATAAAAAAACAACAACAAAAACGTCACAGTGCCAAAGCAAGATCACCTTCATCCGCCCCCAGTGGAAGAGCTACTACATGTAGTGGAGGCTCTACCTATTAAGCATAGTCTACCTATATCATTTTTCCCGTATCTAGGGGTATTAATACTTAGAAATCTACAACACGATACGTAGTACGTCGTACGAAATAATCAAAACAAGGAAACTCTCAATGTATATACCATATGTCTAGACTTTGCTTTCCGCTAATCAAGTTCAACTAAACATAAGATTATAAATTTGAAAACATATTAAAAATACATTGTTTAAAATTCTTGATGAAATTACTTATCATATCGAAACTTATAAATAAATATTGAAAATATATTTATGTACTGGGGGGCGGCGTTCCGAATTATACGGGTAAAACAAAACGGGTGAAACCCGTTCGTTCGAATCCAATCCGTTTCCAAGAAAGGGGATGGTCTCGTCAATCCCTCGTCAGTCTCTTTCGGGTCTGAGCCCTAATCCCATTCTATGTTTTCTATTCTTTCTATAAATACTTTACATGTAATTATCTATTAATATATTATTATACATTATTAATAATTAATATGATGGAGAGTTTTATAATAACATTGGAAGTTTTAGGGACTAAATTATACACATTTAAAGTGACATATAATATCATTAATTAATAATGATAAATTAATTTAGTTTAGTTAGTATTAGAATGTAATATCAAAAAAGAACAGGGTAATATGGTCATTGGAAAGTTTTTCCACAGCTCATTCTTTTAAGGGGGTGTTTGGTTCGGCTAAATTTTTGGAAATCATGCAGTTTTGGAACAAAAAGTAGGTTTTTTGACATTTTTGGATTCCAAAACTGTCATTTGGTTCAACTTTTTTTTTAAGAATGCATTTCTTAAAAGCTGACATGGCAACACACTTTATGGAAAAACCAAATCCTCTTTTAAAGCTCTGAAATAGGCTGAAAATCTGACAACTCATTGACAACTCATCAATTACTCTCACAACTCCTTAAATTTTTTGGAAATGAAACAAACATGAGTTTTGGAAATGCTTTCCTATTCTTCACTTCATCATTCTATACCAAACACAAGTTATGGATTCCTGAATGATCCAAATTTTTTTTTGGAAATGGTTATTTGTCTTGGATTCCATTTCCATTATTTTATGGAAACGAACCAAACAGCCCCTAAGTAGAACAAGATTATGTACGTTATCTATTGAAATTGAACATTTTCTTGTAAAAACACCGGCATCTGATACCACTTATCGCGCGCCTATGCGGAAGCGTTGCACGCACACACAACGAACTTGAGATCACGGAAGAAGAAAGCCACACACTTGCACAAACCAAGCCAATTACGACAAATCAAACCAAACACAGAGATATACGTGGTTCGGTAATTGCCTACGTCCACGGGGAGAGGATGGGGAGATTTCACTATATGGAGGAGAAATACAACGGGTTACAACTCACAAAATCACTCAAATATAACCCTAACCAAAGCTCTCAACTCCCTCACAATATCTCTCTCTCAAAGTGCTCAAAACAATGCTAATTCTCTCATTTTCTCTCCTTTTGAAACCCTAAAAACGTGGTCCTATTTATAATAAAACACAATCCCAAACAAAAGAGGATTCCCAAACAAATGAGGATTCTAAAAACGAGTCTGCCACACCCTGCACCATGGGTGTGGCAGAGGGTGTGGTGCAGGACAGATTCTGCCACACCCTGCACCGTGGGTGTGGCAGAGGGTGTGGTGCAGGACAGACTCTACCACACCCATGGCAGACACCACACCAGGGTGTGGTGGAGTCTGTTTTGGGTTATTCTTCACGTTTTTCACAATTCCTTCGCCGTTTTCACAAAGAGATTATCTCACTAGTAGAAAAACGATCAATTTAGATGGAAAAAAGCCGTCTAGGTTGCCCAGAATTCAGTCTAAGTGGATCAATCTAGATGAAATCCGTCTAGAATATTTTCGTGTAGGTTGACTTAACCTAGATGGAATTCCGTCTAGGTTGATCTAACTAGACGGAAGTCAACTAAAATTCTATTTAATTAAGAAGCAACCTAGACGGAAATTTCCATCTACGATGCTACAATAGTTTTTTTTCTTCAGAATCTACTTTGCACGACATACAATATCACATGTACATATGCAGAATATTGCACAACTAAAGAACAAGATTATTTACGCCGTAAGCTTCATTCAAATCAACTGAAGGACAAGATTATTTACTCTTGGATCTTCATCTAAACTGCATAAAAGCCATAGATCATGATTAAGAAACGCAAACGTTTAGCCAAAAATAAAATTATGATTCTTCAAAATATATGCTTTGTACCCGTGGGTACCAAACTAGACCCTTTACTTAGAAGAGAGAATGTATCGTGCATAAAAGCAAAAGTTGGCTTTTCAAGTTCAAATTTACCCTTGGAATTCTTAACCATCAATTTTGCTTTGCCTAACGGACTCTTAGGCATCGTTTGGCAAAGGGTTAATGAAGAGGGATTAAGAAGAAGAATTAACATACTTAACTCATTCGATAATCCGAATGACTAAATTATTAATCCGTTATATAAGTTTTATTTTAATCCTAATGATCATTTTTAGTGTTTGGGAATAACAAGGATTTTGACTATTTTCTTTATAATTAGAAGAGTTAGCTCTTAATCCTTCTAAATAGGAGTATTAGTAAACCCTTTATTTTAAGGGGTTAACTCATTTTAAGCCCTCTAGAGGGGTTAGCTTAACCTTTCTATATATTTTGTGTTTTACAAATTATAGAGAGTTAACTCACTTTAACCATTACATAAATTTTTTGTGTTTGGCGGGTTAAGAAAGGGTTAAGTCTCTTTAACCTCTCACTTAACCCTTTGTCAAACGGCACCTTAGTCTTTCTTAAGACTTAAGGTACTGATCCCTTGTAACATAAGGTACTGATCCCTTGTAAGGTTAACATTCCTTGTTAAGTTCACAATACCAAAAATCCCATGTATTGTACAGATAAAGGTTAGAAGTAACGACCATAAATAAATACGTTCACGTTCTAGTTAGCAAAAGATGTACATGTCTTTAACAATTGGATTTACCTACGACAGTTCTAATGCTTACTTAAGATATAAGTTGTTCTATTTAATGGTGATTAGTTATGAGATATAGATGAAAATAGGCCAATAGGCCTGTCCATTCAGGCCAACCCAGCCCGAAAATCCGGGGACGGAGGTAGGGGATAAGGATTTAAGGAGAGGGTTGAGTTACTAGGAGAAAGAGAGGGGAGAAATCTGACCATGACTGTGATCTCTATGGGGAGAGGGTATTTTTGGGTTTTTAGATTTTTTTCCTCTCTCTGAATAAGGACCTTGACATAATATTAACTTATATTGAGGGCTTAAGCACATAGATGAAAGTAAAAAATAGCTGAAGCACATGAAGTTTTCAAATTTGGGACATTGACACAAAATTTCCATTATTTTTTGTGAAATGGCTTATTTTAAAAACTATATTAAATATATTATTCGTACATTATATAATATATCATATTATTATAACATATCATATTATATTAATTAATAACATTAAATATAGTTATAATTAATTAGTAATTATAATATAATATATTATATTTTAGTATAAAGTAAAAATGTGTTATATTATATAACATGATATATCAAACTAATTAGATATATTAATTCAGATTTAATTAATAAATAAATATTATACTTTTATAATATATCACGTCATCAATTATCTCGAATTATCCTAATTTATGCCGCATCCAAAAAAAAAAAAAAAATTATTCCGTTAGGACAATTATTTCGAAGTCCAGCATCCAAAACCCTAAGATCTCTAATTTCGCCATGGATCATCTTCAATCTCCACCCTCCCCTCAAAACCTCATCCACGTCTTCTACCACGAAGGCATACTGGCTCACAACGCGGGCACGGGCGTATTCGACAGCGGATTCGACCCGGGGTTTCTCGAGGTTTTGGACGGGCATCCGGAGAATTCGGATCGGGTGCGAAACATGGTATCCATACTCCGAAGAGGACCCGTTAAGGATTATATCAAGTGGCACGGCGGAAGGAGAGCCGAGATATCCGAGCTTCTTTCGTTTCATACTCCTGGTAACTCTCACTCTCTACTTCGATTGTTTGAAATTTATTAATTTCGGGGGGGTTTCATGCGAATTGTGATGTCGAATTCATTATTAATTTGGGGGGTTAGGATTTATGACTATGATATTATGATTTGAACTCACCAAGCTCATTTTCTCATTTAGAAACGAAAATATTAATGAAAAAAAATAACTATATGTATTTATTTCCGAGATAAATCAGGTATAGATAACAAATGGGTTAGGGCGCGTTTGGGTAAATTTTTTTTAAGGGTGGAAAGCTGACATTTTGTCAGAAAATGTCAGCTTTTCACCCAAAAACGCCTCTCACAGAGGCGTTTTTGGGTGAAAAGCTGACATTTTCTGATTGTGTAATTTTTTTTAAGGGTGGAAAGCTGACATTTTCTGACAAAATGTCAGCTTTCCACTCTTAAAACCTCTCAAAAACAACAAAACAAACAGCTCCTAAAATGAGGCTCTAAGGACTCGTTTGTGTAATTTTTTTTAAGGGTGGAAAGCTGACATTTTCTGACAAAATGTCAGCTTTCCACTCTTAAAACCTCTCAAAAACAACAAAACAAACAGCTCCTAATGGGTATCCTTGACAAGGAGGGGGATTCCCTCCTTGATAATGATGTGGCACAATCCCCATCATATGAAATTCTCTCTCCTACTTTATTCTCTCTCCTTCACATGGTGTGGATTGTGTCATATCATTGTTAATGACGAAAATCCCCTACTTATCAAGGATACTCATTAATCTCATATATATATATATATATAGAAAAAAAACTTATGTCAACTTAAGTAGATGGTCCACCTAAGTTTTTATCCACTCACGTTGCCTAGGGATCTTTGCATGATATGAAGGGCCTTTTTTTATATATAAATGAGTGGATAGAAACTTTGATGGACAAAGACTTGATGTCCACTTAAGTTGACATAAGTTTTACTCTCTCTCTCTCTACCATTTGATTGTTTCTTGTAATTGAGAAACTAAAATTTGAGCATTAATTCGATGTCTAAACTAGGTTAAGCGACATCAACAATCGGAATATATAGTGATGTTAACTTACGTAGTTTAGGCATCAACAATCTCATATGATCAGTTTCTCAATCACTTCTTTTACTTTGTGCTACCGCCATATGTTACTGTACTTTGATTTATTGCTTACCACCTTGGACACACTGACAGTGAAAAAATTTCTTTAAACATGATTTTTTAGTTAGAATATCTCATCTGTCAATAACAATATCCATAAAGAAATATGTGAAAGGAAGAGTATGGATTTATGGAGCATATTATGCTTGCTCTCTTGTACAAGACTGTTGAAAGTGTCCTCCGGTGTTGATATAATCTCATGATAGGGTAATGATATAAAAGTCAAAAGGTAAATGCTACCATACTATACTATTTTGGATGTGATATTTTAAATAATTTATGTTGGTACATGAGGGCTAATAGTCAAATACTAGGAAGGATCAGAAAGAATGAATATAATAGAAATTTCTAATTGATAAATTTTAGTCTGAAATAATTTATTAGTTTGATTTTTTTTTACCTATATTTAAGCCGATTGAACCATTTGAGATGTGAGATTAGCCCGGTGAATTTGAAAGAGTGACTAAGCTTTGTTTAACCCGCTAACGGATATTGATAGACATGATGTTTTCCAATTCTTGACTGTTAAGAGCAAGTCAGGTCTATTCATGGATAAAAAAACAAACTGTTCGATAACGTGTGGGTATGGTTTTAACGTTGAGAATAACTGGAAAAGAGGAATTAACTAATTAAATAGAAAGTTAGGACGAATTAATACCTAATAATTTAAATCTGGGAATATTAAAGCAGGTTCAGTAAAGAAGGTCGAAAGTTCTAATTGAGGAACTCGACCTGGTGGAGATGATCGAGGACTACAAAATGTTAAAATCTAGAGGCAAATCAAGATCAAAATATCAATTATATATGTTATACATTGATTGTTCTATTGCAAGCAAATGGGGCCATTAGCATGATTTTGTAAAGGATTTATTACATTCATGTACCCTATAATATTATGTAACTATGTGGGTGACCTTGAGATTTGAGTATCTATAAGGGTAACCCTGAGTTTTACGGCTAGTGTGAAAGTGCTAACATAGCTTAACTTTTCATATGAAAGGTCAAAATGTCCTTTCATACAAAAATAATATTCTCAGCGTTTTTGCTTGATTTAATTCAAGTTGCTTCGATGGAATGTAGGGTACCATACAAAGTTCAGCAATTGAAACAAGCTAAATGAATTATTAAGAAACAAAAGCCTTTTATGAAAGAGTTATTCGAAATCAGTCCCTCAAATTTTTAGTAATTTCATATTAATCCCTCAAATCTTTGAAATTGCTTAGATTTGACTGACTAGTATGCAATTAATTACTGAAGATTTGCAGGACTAGTATCTAAATAACCCTTTTATAAAATGATTTAAGGGGCTAATTTCTTAATAAAATGATTGAGGGACTAATGAGGACTACCTTCGTTGATACTTAATTAGACCTCAAGCTCATGGGTGCAACTACTACAATAAGGTACTAGAGTGTAAAAAGTGTACTTTAGGATTACCGGTTTTGTGTTAGTTGACATGTTAGAAAAAAATGGTGTTAAGAAACTGTTAGATTTTGGGCTATAGTGATACAAGTTAGCAACATCAGAGTTAGTCATGTAGTTGTCCGAAACTCAAGGTCACCTGTGTAATTATATTGACTATAATTAATCCTTTTGTAAAGGAGAAAGGAAAGGATAACAAAGAGAAATTGCAAGTATATTTTATTTTTTTTGAGGAAATAACATTAGTTTAATTGTTGCTGCCGCTATACAGAAAATGTCACGATGGTGCAGAAGCAATACTCTGATCAATTGCAGTTCATGTTCATTGCATGTGTGGAGACTTGTGCGCTTCATATTAGAAGTTTGATGAAGAAGTAATAATCTAGGAATGATACGCTTCCTGAAACACCCGGTGTCTGTCCTACCAGAATTAGGATGTTCATCTAAATATTCAAAAAATAGTGGTATAATGCGAAATCATTAGGTGGTTCCGTCCTCCTACAAGTGAAGAATGTAGGCTAAAAGACCAATTTGGTCCTGGTCCTGTACTAAGGCTCTATTCTCAAATAGCCTCGCACTTTTTTTTTTCAACGCTTCTACCTTAATAATTACATGTATATACATATATATATATATATATATACACACACACACACACACACACACATATTCATACACACTAGTATGGTGCACGTGCGTTGCACGTAAGCTCATTGTCATGTATAATTTAGTTATTAGTTTTGAGGTTAGGGTTTATAATAGTTTGCCTAAATTGTAAGGTTTTGTAATTACTAACTTTTCTTTATCTAGAAGTAAATGTGATAAATATCAAATTTTCTAAAAAAATGAATTGGGTAGATAAATTTTGCAAAGACGGTTTATTTTGTAAACCTCTATATTATGGATTTCTAAATAAAGGTAAATTTTCTTGAATTTATAAAATTTTAGTCTTAAAATAAAAACTATGGAGAACATGAATAAATGGCAATTTTTTATTCTAAATATTCTTTATTTTTTGGAATAAATTTATTTATAAATAGGGTGTAATTGATAAATTTTCTCGATAAATTATCTTTTTATTTTATTTTCTACACTTCAAGATAACTTTTTTCGGACGTAGGGGAACCTAAATTTTCTTAAAACTAAAGCTCCTAAAAAATTATTTCTAAAACATCTGAACTTCACAGTAAATTTTTACTGAAATTTGAAGATGTAAATTATTTAGGGTAAATTTTTTAGGATTAAAACTAATCTTTCTTGTTTAAAAGTGGCTTAATATAAGTAATGATATTTCATCATAGTGCAGATTAAGCTAGATCTCTTGAGAAAAGTTACCCTATGTCATGTTTATTGAGAAAAACTGTACCAATTTATTGAAAACTTAAAAAATATAAAAGCCATATATTCTTAGACAACTTGCAGATTACTACCTCATTTATCTATTTAGTGCAGTTATCATTTCCAAACAAATTTATGAGTACTCATAACCTTTAGTTCAATTTCTAATGATACAGCTTCTCTCGTTAAACATGATAAAACTGACTTTCCATTTAAGTATTGTTAATTACCTTCACTTTTCCCCCCTAATCTAAGGACTATTAAAATATTAACAGAATGTGGGTGAAATTACATTAACCTCATTTAAAATAATAAAAATAAATTCGAGCATAACATCTCAGTCTTCTTCCTCATTCAGTTTCTTTGTTTGTTGTTTGAATCTTATCACCGTCTGTAAATAGCAATACTTTCTCCAGTGAATCTTCATGAAGTTGACCTTAGACCACCCAACCCTAAATTTTGCTCCACAAATTAAGCATTCACATCGTTCTATAAATCTTAATTACATATTAACCGTATAAATCTTATTTACAAATTAAACTAAGACCAAGTACACATTATGATGAAGATGAAGGAACTAAAAAAGAGAGGACTACTAGATGTTTTTGGCAATTGATAATTCATTGTGCTTTAGGTCGTGAAGAAAATAATGACCAATTAATAAAGAATCTTGCATATAATATTTCCTATATAATAACAGTTGCATATAGAGAGGAGATCATGAAGTTCTTGGCCGTTAGCATGTACTTAATAATACAATGCTTTATTGTTTAATCAATTGATTACATAATTTTTATATATATGAGTATGCATTTAATTGGGGTTTGTGCTATGATTTATGTATAGATGCATGTATTTTATGTATTATGAGTATGCATTTAATTGGGGGTTATGCTATGATTTATGTATGGATGCATGTATTTTATGTATGTATGTATATGTTTCAAAGGGTATTTTCAGAAGAAATGTTTTAACATCCCAATCCACTTTTATAGTAGTATTAGATTAGATTTATGTATGTATGTATATGTTTCAAAGGGTATTTTCGGAAGAAATGTTTTAACATTCCAATCCACTTTTATAATAGTATTAGATTAGATTAGATTAGATTATGAAGATTATGAAATAAGTATATGAAATTATGAAGTTTCAGTATTAACATATGGTATTATGAAATTTTTAACATCCCAATCCACTTTTATAATAGTATGGTGCACGTGCGATGCACGTGTAAAACCTTACATGTTTATATGTAGCCCTATAGTTATTTTTTTGCATTGATAATTTTTTTTCTATGTGACATATATTTGAAAATGTCATATATAATATATATTAGGTTTTGATTGAATGACTTTTAATTGGCAATTTATGCTTGTTCTCAGAAATAATTGGTCACTTTTATTAATTAATGATATAAATAGACGTTATAGGGTTATAAATAGGATCATAAAGAACACTAATTTGGCATATAAAAAATCAGGATATTGACAGAAAAAACCACAAAATAAATAAGGTAACCAAAATTATTTAATTATATGTCCTAGCAGAATCATATCTTCTTTAAGTTTGACATAAATAAACAGAAGGGAGCTCAATTTGAGCAGCATTCGTTAGATTTAAAAGATTCTTTTTTGTCAAACTGTAGAGAGCGATAGGACATCGGACTGCAGCAAGGCAATTTGATCTATAATAGCTAGATTCCATGACCTGCAAATGAAACTAAATCGAGCATGATTAGGCATCGTCAACTTCTCGAGGATCAAACCTAACTATAAATGTTACATAAAGAGTGAGATCACCTTTGAGATCAAAGATAATATGTTGCATTGTAAATAGTTGACAGCTTTAATATACATCTTCGTTGCATATTAGAATGTTGTGTTAGATAATAATTGGTTGAAAGATAATTTGTACAAAATGTGCATCATAGAATGAAAAAAAAATAATCAATGAAGATTTTGTTCTTCAAGTATTATAAATAATCAATGAACAATTAATGTATATACTGAAATACCACAAAATGCCACAAGTTTAAATCTATATGCATGGTTGAGATAACGTCTTTTAATATTGGCTTAAAAACTTTATTAGGATTAAATACAATTGAATGAATATAAATGGCCAAAAAATATTAAAATAACTTGAGAAAATTCGTTTTAATATTAACATAGATGTCGGAATTGCCAGAAAAAAACATATTTTGCGTGCAACTACACCATATGGATTATTTATTTGTAATAAACAAAAATATTAAATTCTTACTCTTTATTCATAATTATGACGTCCCTTCTTTTAGAAGTGGGATTGGTAAATATTAGCTTCACAGTTATTACGAGTCCAACAACATCTGCAATAGAGAATTTTTTTAGTGATCATTAATATGTAGAAATATTTGCATGATAATTTTTTTAAAAATCTTACCAAAAGACATTTTTCCATCATCAAAAGCAGAATCATCTTTAAATGAAAGGAATGTTGGTTTCGACTTCTTAAATGATACAAAGTTTTTTGTTTCTTTTTTTCTGTCTTTGTTGTTAGAGCCAACTCCTTTTCTAGATTAATTGATGAATATTTCAAATTTGGAGGTTTTACTTCTCCATTTGTTATAGTATATGTTTCTCTCTTTATCAATAAACCGCTGAACTTTTCTATCAGCTTATTAAATAAAATTGCTTGGATAAGTGTTCCCTACAAAAGACACAATGGGGAATAAATCACGTCATCAGGATAATATAAAAATTACATGGAATAATAACAATGTAAAATTTGTATCACCTCTTCATCAATTAGAAGCAACTTTTGCTTCTTCCCTTCTCCATTCTTAAAGGAGTCTATAGTATTACGTAAAACACGAACATTTATACTCCATTGTGTCTTTTGTAAATTTTTAACTCTTGTATCGAGATGTTGGCTTGATCATTAATTCCATCTTGATCAGATGACATGCTTCACGAAAAAAGTATATAATTTATAAATCTAATTCGGAGTTTATACCTTACAAACAAAAACATACTTTTACTAACCTCTTTGAATCACATAGTGTTGCTTCCATCTCCACCTGTTTTTTATTTTTTTGGTAGGATTTTTAAGATTTTGTAAGCTGGAAGTTGTGCGTGGATCACATTTATATGAGATTTGACTAATAATGACATGCCAAATAATTAATTTGATGATGGGGGGTTACAAAAGTATAATGTAACGTATTTTACATAAATGACTATAATAATTATTTTAATGTTTTGCATACTCACTAAAGTACACAGTAAGGAGAGTTAAATGTCCATAATGGTTTATGATAACCGTTTTTACAAATAATTAAGAAGTAACGGTTTATGACTTGCACTATGACTTAATTTGATGATGGCTAAGGGGTACAAAAGTATAATGTAACATATTTTACATAAATGACTATAATAATTATTTTAATGTTTTGCATACTCACTAAAGTACACAGTAAGGAGAGTTAAATGTCCATAATGGTTTATGATAACCATTTTTACAAATAATTAAGAAGTAATGGTTTATGACTTGCACTATGACTTTTAAAATAATTTTTTTGGGTTATGAGTATGCATTTAATTGGGGGTTATGTATGTATGGCTATGATTTATGTATGAATGCATGTATTTTATGTATGATTTTTTGGGGTTATGAGTATGCATTTAATTGGGGGTTATGTATGTATGGCTATGATTTATGTATGAATGCATGTATTTTATGTATGATTTTTTGGGGTTATGAGTATGGTATGTATGGCTATGATTTATGTATGAATGCATGTATTTTATGTATGATTTTTTGGGGTTATGAGTATGCTTTTAATTGGGGGTTATGTATGTATGTCTATAGTTTATGTATGAATGCATGTATTTTTTATATGTATGTATATGTTTAAAATGGTATTTTCAGAAGAAATGTTTTAACATCCCAATCCATTTTTATAATAGTATTAGATTAGATATATGTATGTATATGTTTAAAAGGGCATTTTCGGAAGAAATGTTTTAACATCCCAATCCACTTTTATAATAGTATTAGATTATATTAGATTGTTAAAAACTCTTTTAACCAAAACATGAGAGGCTTATATGACCCTCTTTCTGTTGATCCAAAAGTAGTAATTGGGATTTAAAAAAAAAGATGGTAATTGAGAGCTATAATTATCACGTGAAAGAAGAGGAAAGTGCGGAAAAAGAGCATTTGTATCCTCCTAAGTGAAGTGATCACTAATTATAATATAGTGAATAATTGTGATTCATTCTAAATTTAGCACTCATCTTTAATTCTATAAACTGCACTTATGTCTAATTCACATTTAAAATAAATCATAACTATTTACTAAAAATCAACGGCCAGGATAAAAGCAATAATCTCTTCGTTGTCATTCGATGAAGAAATTTTCAAAACCGACCCAAACCATGTTTTTATTTTCAAAACCGACCCTTTTATTTATTTATTAAAATCGACCCACTTTTTGCCACATCAGCTTAATCCCATTCTTAAACAGTTGGGGTTGACAATCCCGACTGTTTAGGAGATTGTTAAACCCCAATTAGAAGCCTTAAACCCGGTTTTTGCTGTCCTAAATAGTCGGGGTTGGCAACCCCGACTAATTAGGAAATAAGATTAAGCTGACGTGGCAAAAAGTGAGTCGATTTTGATAAATAAATAAAAATGGGTCGGTTTTGAAAATAAAAACATGATTTGGGTCGGTTTTGAAAATTTCTTCTCTTTAGATAGTAAAGAGTAGGGGTGTTAACGGAGCGGATACGGCTCGGATATGGCACTTACCATATCCATATCCGCTTACCCATCTCGGATACGGATACGGATACAGATATACGTAACGGAGCGGATACGGCTCGGATATGGTACTTATCATATCATATCCGCTTACCCATCTCGGATACGGATACGGATACAGATATACGTCGGTAAGAAAAATTCATATCCATATCGGCCAAAATCGGATACGGTTACGGATATATAAACGGATATGCATGCGGATACAAAAAGAATATGAGAAAACTAGATAGTATTCATAAAAATATAGTCATGTGATACAAAAAGAGTTCGTTAATATGTTCATTATGATTGAAAAGCTAAGATTAGACATCTTGATCATCAAAATTAACCACAAATCCATAATCTAAGAATCGAAACTATCGTAAGAGTATTACCAATATGTATTCGGATTTTTTCGGATACGGATACGAATATTTCACTACAAAACCATATCCGCAACCATATCCTATCGGTAATAGATTTGAGTAACCATATTCGTATCCTAACGGATACGGTTACGGATATTTCCTCGGATACGGATACGGTTTGGCACCCCTAGTAAAGAGGATCTGAGTGCCAAAAGAGGTAGGAAAAATGGAAAATCTTTCATGCATAAGTTTAAAAAATAAGGGTTAAAAAACAAAAAGAGTCCCATTCTTGCTTTGTGAAAAAAAAAACCAGCTCTCCCGTTCCTCCCATTACTTCTTGAACCCAGAGACTGACATGTAGGAGCCAACATGTGGGTCCAAGGTGACGTCACATCCTTCCCTACGCCCTTATCACACTATCTATCACCCACATTCCTTTTGAGCCCTAAAAAGGAAAATTAAATCTATATAATTAAAAAAAAAATCATGGCCTTAGCTTCAGTTCCCGCGCTAAATCTCACTCAAGCTCTTCACTACGATCTCGCCCCAAATCGAATCAATCCAAGGCCGCGCAGTTCAAATTCCCGTTCACAATTCCTTCTCCAATCCATCCGCTGGAATCTAGGACACCGGAATCGGAATCATAGAAGACTCAGAACTAGGGCAGAATCTCCTCAAAATTCACAGCCTATGGTCCCTCCTTATAATGTTCTTATCACCGGCTCAAGCAAAGGTCTCTTCTTTTCTTTTTCCTTGGATTTTTTTCTGATTATTTTGATAAAGAATTTTTAACTGGGGCTCGTGTTTTTGCTGTAGGAATTGGGTATGCCCTTGCAAAAGAATTTCTAAGAGCGGGTGATAATGTCATAATCTGTTCGCGATCAGGTATAATTTTGCTGTTTATTTCAATAGTATGGTTTTTTTAATCGCTTACCTTCTCTGTTAAATTATTCATTGGGTTTGAATGTAGCTGAGCGTGTGGAATCAGCTGTTAAAAGCTTGAGAGAGGAATATGGGGAGCAGCGTGTGTGGGTATTTACTGCTACGCTGTTTTTTTAATAAATAAATTATTTTGGTTATTTATTTTTCTATGAAAAGATCCAATTTTGTCGCAGGGAACCACATGCGATGTTAGAGATGGAAAGGATGTCAGAAATCTAGTAGAATTCGCACAAGAGAAGCTTGGTTATATTGATATATGGGTAATTTAGTTGATATTTTCGTTGATTAGATAGTATGTTTACTGTTTTCAATGCTTGATACCTGATAGGAAATATTGTTCATTGTGAGGGTACATTGTGTTTGATATTGATATTATCTAAGCAGCATGAGAAGTCAGAACCACACAACAATGAAGTGTATGCACTTGGTGGTTATATACCTATGTTGGGTCGTCAATAGTCTGGATTCATTATGATGTCATTAAATTGATAGGCATCATCGAGTCTGTGAATCAGTTCTAGTGAAATAGTTGTCACGAGCTTTCTTGAGTTTTTGATCAGAAGAATTTCAGTGATGTTCTTCCAATAAAGTTTAGGCCATGGCCTTTTCTTAATAAATAAATAAATAAATTCAGTGATGTTCAAAATATTTACTTGGTCCATATTTCCAATTATAAGATAGGTTGAATTAGATTGCCATTCTACAGTTCCATTCCCTTTGCCCTTGTGAGATATCTTGACATTTGCTAGCATTTCGTTTCCCTCTTCTTCAATCTTTACCGTTAACAATTCCTACTACTGACGCTGTTACAGCATTTATATATGTCAACTGTAGAGCTTGTTGATTAATTTAGAAGTAGAAATGCTTCTTTTTGCACCCTTCCAGTTAAAAGTAAATAGGTGTACAGAGAAGTCTAGCTCATATGTTCATTCAATTTGCTAAAATATTTTGCAAATTAGAACAATTGAGTTCGGTGACATAATAAACAAGGAACATACGTACTTTCAGAAAGGATAATTGAGTTGTATTATTTATTTTATTGTTGGGTCCACTATTAGTCTATTACAAGCCGATGTTTTGCAACACTATGAATCTAGCATTCTTTGGGGTCACTCTAGGTGAATCTTAAACTTCGGTGCATTAGATTTCAGAACTCAGTAATACAACGAGCTTGTAACAACCCAATGACCAAAATTTTGCAACTCCATCAAAAGTATCCTCACCACTGTCAGGGTTGGCAAAACTAAAGCAAAATCAAAGTGCTCAGACATGTCCTTTTCTAATCAATCCTGCCTTGTATGTACAAGAATCAGAACTGCGTTCTCTCGAGAATACTGCATTACGTAGAAAATCATGGTGTTCCTCCATGCATCTCCATTTTCATATCTTTTTGTGGGAAATTCGAATAACACAATTGAGAATATGATTTATTGTATTATCTCTTTAACTGGCTTAGAAAAAGAATGAATACAATTCTCTCAATACAATTTCTCTCTAACTGATTTAGAAAACAAGAAATTACAATCTTCTGGTATCGGATTCCCGATTTACAAAAGAGAAGAAGATCGACGAAGATCCTCTCTTTTGTTTAAGTCTGGGTTCTTCACGGTGGCGATGAAATGCCTCCATCGAATGCTCGCGTCGAGTTTGCTTTCCGTTGATGATCCGAACATCTTGTTTCAATGGAACGTGGTTGATTCCTCTTGATTGACGTTGAGGAGAACTTGCGTGGCAAGTTTGAAACTCTTGACAGGTTGATAACTCAGAGCGAGTTTAAACTCTTGAAAAAGAGTTGATTTGAACCGAAAATCGGTTAATAAGCCAAGGATGAAAGCTCCAAGGACTACTCCGCAAGATGAATGTCCATCTTTCAATCTCTTTGCTGTCGAAAGAGGATGAATTGGTGATCCCCTTTGCTGATCTCTAGATCCGAAAATACTCAAAGATCCAAAGATCGCAAAAAACCAGCCCCTAACTCAGTTGAGTTTTCTATGATTTATAAGGGATTAAGGGGTGTAACCGTCCCCTTAAATTTCTTCTTAATGAGGGTTTAATAGGGTGTAACCGCCCCCCCTATAAATCTCTCCATGATAGGGTGATGATCCCCTCAAATCGTGGGGAGAAAATGATTTCTGGAACCGTTCAACTCATGTTTGAACGAGTCAAACGCTGAAAACGGCGTTCTGGATCCGAACTCTGCGTCTTAGACCTGAAACGCAGAGTTGAGCTTTTCTAGTTGGCTCAGAACGCAGTGGCCGCACCGTTTTAAAATTCTGAGACGCATGAATGAACTCCGCGTTTGGATCTGGAACGCAGAGTTGGGTTTTGCGTTTTGAGCTGAAAACGCAGCAACGAAGTCTGCGTTTGGATGTTGCAACGCAGGGAGGACTTCTGCGTTTTGACGTTGCAACACAGGGAGGACCTCTGTGTTTTGATGTTGAAAAGCAGGTCTGACCTCTGCGTTTTGATGTGAAGAGACCATTAATTTGTGGTATCTTTTGCTAGAGTGTTGTAAAGATCATCATCTTGTAATCTTCTTCTTGGCTCCTTGAAAATATAAAAGTCGTCAGATTGTAACTCCCGATGTTGATTGTGAAGGCTGTTGATTAGAGCTTTCATCAGTTGTTGCGTAACTCCCGATGTTGATTGTGAAGGCTGTTGATTAGAGCTTTCATCAGTTGTTGCGAAGGTCGTCAGATTGTAACGATTAGAGCTTTCATCAGTTGTTGCGAAGGTCGTCAGATTGTAACCTTCATCGATCTACGTGAAAATTTTAAATTGTAGCCTTCTGGAAGCCATCAAATTGTAACTTTCATCATCGGTGTTTGATGGGGGATCAGCTATCTGCAGTGATTTTTAGACAACCTATAATATCATATGAGGTAACATGGTTTTTTTGCATCAAAGATAGTGTTTATATCTGTCTTTCTATCACAGTTATTCTACGAATTGACTTCTCCTAACGAAACTTCCAATATCTTTCAAAAGAAACTTCTCACATGGGAACTTGGTGTTCTTCTCACTAGAAAACTGGATCTGTTTGTTAAATAAAGTGGACTGAACTATCGAAATATGAGTTTTAGTTGGCGGTTACTAACTAAAACTCGTACTTTGATCTAAGGTTTCACTCTTGACTTTATTTGAACTCATATTATATTTTATGTGTGATCGTGGGGGGCTCACCCACGTGCGCGGGAATCTTTCCCGCTCCCAGCTCCCGAGCGCGGGAGTTTTTCCCGCTGCAGCTCCTGAGCGCGGGACTTTTCCCGCGGGAGTTTTCTCTCCCGCCCCATCAGCCCGCCAACTCTTCAGCCCCACCTCCCCTTTGGTTTCTCCTATAAATAGGAGAGGTGGTGGAGGTGTTTTAGTGTGGGAAAATTGTGGTAAAAACAATTAGGGTTGTGTGAGTTTTCTTTGAGAGAAAAGAAAGAGTGAGTGAGAGAGAATTTGTAAAGTTTGGTATTCTCCTCATAGTGAAACCCCCCTCCCGTGGACGTAGGCTAGTTAGCCGAACCACGTAAAATCTCGTGTATTTACTGTTTTCTGGGTTGTTGGCTATTGCTTGTAGGATCCCTCAAAATTCGGTCTTGCGCTGATGAGAGGAAGAGTGGATATCTCACTTCGCTGAGATATTTCGCTACTGAGTCTAGGTTTCCTTCGCGAAACACAGATAGCTAGTTAGCCGAACCACGTAAAATCTCGTGTATTTACTGTTTTCTGGGTTGTTGGCTATTGCTTGTAGGATCCCTCAAAATTCGGTCTTGCGCTGATGAGAGGAAGAGTGGATATCTCACTTCGCTGAGATATTTCGCTACTGAGTTTGAGTTTCCTTCGCGAAACACAGATATCGAGGTTGACTTGTGCTTTTGTGACAACAAAGGCCAGGGCTCTCTCTCAGGACATATCGCTTCCGCGGCGGTAGGCGTGACTCTGCGCCCAACAATTGGTATCAGAGCCTTATTCAGACCGGAGGTGGTAAAATTTCTGATCTGAGGTGGTGGTTGAATATTGTGTGGTAAAACACAAATAATTGTTAAAAATTCCTGAGAGAAGCGGATTAACATAATACAAGCAGAAAATGGCTTCTACAAGTAAAACAAGTAAAGTTGGTAAATACGAGATTGAAAAATTCAATGGGAAAAATGATTTTTCCTATTGGAGGATGCAGATGAAAAATTCGCTGATTTCGCAAAAATTGCACAAGGCTTTGGCTGGAAGAGAGAAGCACAAAACTATGTCTGATGAGGATTGGGAGGAGCTGGATCTGGAAGCACGGGCGTCGATTATCCTTTGCCTTGAAAGGGATGTAGCTTTCTTGGTGGACGGGGAGGAAACGGCTGCGGGCGTGTGGTTGAAGTTAGAAAGCACCTTCATGACGAAGAGTCTAACGAACCGGATCTATTTAAAATCCAAATTGTATACTTGCAAGATGGAGGAGGGCTCATCAATCCGGGAGTACATCAACAAGTTCGATAGGATCATATCGGATTTGAAAGACATTGAGGTGACAGTGGAAGACGAGGATCAGGCGCTTCTACTACTTTTATCTCTGCCGAAGTCTTATGAGAACCTGGTGCAAACACTGATGCTTGTGGGTGATACTTTGTCGATGGATGAGACTAGAGCGGCGCTTCTAGCGGATGATCTTCGAAAAGTTGCAACTAGTGATATGGCCACTGGTGGTAACAAAGAACAAGCGCAGGGACTGTTTGCCAGAGGAAGAGGCAATGAGCGAGGAAAAGGCAAGGGAGGAAAGACTAGATCTAAATCTAGACCTCTTGCGGGACGAGCGTGTTTCAATATGCGGCGAAGTTGGGCAACTTCAAGGCGACTGTCCAGACAAGAGAGTAGGTGGGAAAAGAATAACAACAAGACTGAAAGACGAGAAGGCAAGGAAGAGCGCGATGCTCGTTCAGAGGATTGGAGCGATAAGGAATGCTATGTCGTCACGGGATGGCCAGTACTTCTCGGAAAGTGGTTAAATTGATTCTGGCCTGGGCTCTTTACACATTGTGTCCAAACAGGAAAGTGCGTTTGACTACACTACAGGAGAATTGATGGTGGAACCGTATTGATGGAGGAATACCATGCTTGTAAAACGGATTGGGGCTGGTAATTATCAAAAATCAAGATGCCGATGATGGAGTGTCCGAACCCTGACGACCGTACGACACGTCCCGGCTTTGCGGAAAGAATCTCATCTCATCGGTGCTTTTGGACTCCGGGGGTTGGCCCAATGATTGTTAACAGAGAACGGAGTAAAGAGGACGAGGGGGCGCGGGTTGTTCGGGGTTCCTTAACAGTTGATGAAGGGTGATCGTCACGGGGTAATCTATATACTCTCTCGGGTACGACGGTGACGGGAGAGTGCAGCCAGTTGGAGCTGGAAGGAAGTGGGAGACCCATGTGAGCACACACGGTTATGCATTAGGCGCGCCTTGGCCACATGTCAGAGAAGGGTCTGATCTGCTTGGTAACAGTCAAGAGAAGAGAGATATATGCTGAAGAAGAATCTGAAGAAGCCTTCATGGATTTTTGCGGAGGACTGCTGTGTATGGAAAGGCGCATAGGGTTCAATTCTGAGAAGCAAGCCACAAGAGAGCAGGCGATACTAGATTATGTGCACACGGATGTTTGGGCTGTCCGGCCTTCGACTCAACTTCCAAGGGTGGTTCCAGAATTTTGTCTCATTCATAGATGATCATTCAAGATATGCTTGGGTTTATTTCCTGAAGCATAAGAATGAGGTATTTGAGACATTCAAGAAGTGGAAGGCGATGGTTGAGAACAGGACGGGTAAGAAATTGAAAACACTGAGATCTGATAACGGTACAAAGTATACAGAGGGTGCTTTCAAGGAGTTTTGTGATCAGGAAGGGATTGCTAGACACTGGACAATCAGGTCTACACCACAGCAAAATGGGGTCACGGAAAGACTGAACCGAACACTGCGAGAGAAAGCAGTGAGTATGCGATCATATGCTGATTTGGGCAAAGAATGATGGGAAAAGTCGATTGGTGGTCAGGGGAACATGCAGATTATGAGAGGCTCAGAATTTTCGGATGTACCGCCTATTATCACGTCAACGAGGGAAAGCTTGACGCGAGGGCCAAGAAGGCGATATTCTTAGGGTATTCAAAGGGCGTAAAAGGCTACCGCCTTTGGTGTACAGAAGATTCGAAGTTCGTTATCAGCAGGGACGTTACCTTTGATGAGAAGTCCATGATTGCTAGGGTGCCCAAAGATGGTGGTGTTGATACTGTCGGGACTCCCGAGTCCCAGGTTATTGAGATAGAACCGAAAGACCAACCAGGTTCTAGCCCAATGATGATGGTGTTGAGACTGTTAGGAATTCTAAGTCCCAGGTTATTAATATAGAACCTAAAGACCAACCAGTTTCTAGTCATGTTCAAGTGGGAAATCAGGTAGATGATGAGCTTGAGTAGGAGGAGGTTTAGCAGGAGAATACACAGGCACTACAACAACAGCAGCTCGAGGATAGCTTGGCTTCCACTAGGCCAAGGCGAGTATACAAGCAGGTACAGAAGCTGGGGGCTGATCAACCCCTAAAGCACTATGGGCATGTTAATTTGGTTGAATACGTACTCTCGGTGGAGGAAGATGAGCCGGTCTCCTTCAAGGAAGCTATTCGAGACAAGAATAGTGAGAGTTGGTTGGCTGCGATGGAGGAGGAGATGGAATCTCTCCGGAAGAACCAAACATGGGAGGTGGTCCCATTGCCCGTAGGAAAGAAAGCTATAGGTTGTAAGTGGCTGTATAAAAGAAAGGAAGATCCTTCAGAGCTCGGTGGAACGAGGTACAAGGCGAGGCTTGTGGCTAAGGGGTTTGCTCAAAGAGAGGGTGTGGATTACAATGGGATATTTTCTCCGGTGGTGAAACACACTTCTATTCGGGTGTTATTGAGTATTGTTGCTCATGGTGATCTTGAGCTGGAACAACTCGATGTCAAGACGGCCTTCTTGCACGGAGACTTGGATGAGGAGATCTATATGCATCAACCTGAGGGATACAAGGTTGAGGACAAGGAGCATCATGTATGTCGCGTGAAGCAATCTCCTCGGCAGTGGTATAAGCGATTTGACTCCTTCATGCTGAAGCATGGGTTTTCCCGAAGCGACTATGATTGTTGTGTTTACATTCGGAAGCTTCGTGGAGGTGATTATATCTATCTCCTGTTGTATGTGGATGACATGCTTATTGCATCGAAGAACAAGGTGGAGATAGATAAGCTGAAATCTCAACTTAGCAATGAGTTCGAGATGAAGGACATGAGCGCTGCAAAGAAAATACTGGGTATGGAGATTAGAAGAGAGCGGGCGAATCGGCGATTGTTCTTGAGTCAGAAGGGCTACATAGAGCGGGTGATCGCGAGGTTCGGGATGCAAAGTGCTAAGTCGGTGGTAACTCCATTGGCTCAACACTTCAGGCTTTCAGGTAAACAATCTCCCACTACAGCGGAAGATAAGGCACACATGGATCGTGTCCCTTATGCTAGTGCAGTTGGCAGTTTAATATACGCAATGGTGTGTACACGCCCTGATATTTCACAGGCGGTTAGTGTGGTCAGCAGATTCATGGCGAATCCGGGAAAGACGCACTGGGAAGCTGTGAAATGGGTCCTAAGGTACTTGAAAGGTACCGCGGATACGGGTCTATGCTTTGGTGGAGATACATGTCAGGTCGACGGGTATGTGGACTCAGATTATGCGGGCGATCTAGATAGACGGCGATCTACTACTGGTTATGTATTCAGGATACATGGAGCTCCAGTTAGTTGGCGATCGATGTTGCAGGCCACAGTGGCACTTTCTACAACAGAGGCCGAGTACATGGCTATGACGGAGGGAGTGAAGGAAGCATTGTGGTTGTGGGGTCTTCTAGACGACTTGGGGATTGAGCAAGAGAGCGTGAACCTGTGGTGCGACAGTCAAAGTGCGATTCACTTGGCGAAGAATCAAGTTCACCATGCTCGTACCAAGCATATCGATGTCAAGTATCATTTTGTGCGGGATGTCATAGAGGAAGGAGATATTTCTCTCATGAAGGTGCATACGAATGAGAATAGTTCCAACACTGCTTTGACATGCTTCATATCAGCCCATGTTAATCTGTTCAAGAGGGCATGTTCCTTCGTGGCGGTGATGGGGTAAGGTGGAGACTATGTTGGAGAATAATTGCAGAACTACGGTTAGCTTGATCCCGGTGGAGGGTACGTAGGCAGTCGCGGTATAGTGACGCAGCTGGTTTGGCCTGGTTCTGGCCTGGATCTCTCTGGTTAAGTTCGTGGGGGTTCTCCTGGTGTTCGTCCAAAATTTGAGGATTATCAAATGATGTACGAGGTGGAGAATTGTGATCGTGGGGGGGCTCACCCACGTGCGCGGGAATCTTTCCCGCTCCCAGCTCCCGAGCGCGGGAGTTTTTCCCGCTGCAGCTCCTGAGCGCGGGACTTTTCCCGCGGGAGTTTTCTCTCCCGCCCCATCAGCCCGCCAACTCTTCAGCCCCACCTCCCCTTTGGTTTCTCCTATAAATAGGAGAGGTGGTGGAGGTGTTTTAGTGTGGGAAAATT
Organism: Asparagus officinalis; assembly: GCF_001876935.1. NCBI lineage: Eukaryota > Viridiplantae > Streptophyta > Magnoliopsida > Asparagales > Asparagaceae > Asparagus > Asparagus officinalis. The sequence goes on from NC_033796.1 coordinate 10,430,529, forward strand.
GTGGTAAAAACAATTAGGGTTGTGTGAGTTTTCTTTGAGAGAAAAGAAAGAGTGAGTGAGAGAGAATTTGTAAAGTTTGGTATTCTCCTCATAGTGAAACCCCCCTCCCGTGGACGTAGGCTAGTTAGCCGAACCACGTAAAATCTCGTGTATTTACTGTTTTCTGGGTTGTTGGCTATTGCTTGTAGGATCCCTCAAAATTCGGTCTTGCGCTGATGAGAGGAAGAGTGGATATCTCACTTCGCTGAGATATTTCGCTACTGAGTCTGAGTTTCCTTCGCGAAACACAGATATCGAGGTTGACTTGTGCTTTTGTGACAACAAAGGCCAGGGCTCTCTCTCAGGACATATCGCTTCCGCGGCGGTAGGCGTGACTCTGCGCCCAACATTATGAGAGTGTTATGTAACAAGTCTTTTTTCTTAATCATGTTCATGTCTTCATTGCTAAGTTTTCAGTTGTCAAAGTTTTTTTTAATTAAGTTTAACAAATGATGTAGATCAACAATGCTGGATCCAATGCATACAGTTACAAGCCCTTGGCTGAAACATCCGATGATGATCTTATGTAAGTTCACACTATCATTACACACCTGTCTCAATGTGCTTGTCCAATGCTAGATGGCTTCAGATTGGTGGTCTGAACTGTTCGTTCTTTTGTTAAGGGAAGTTGTCACCACCAACACTCTTGGTCTGATGATTTGTTGTCGTGAGGTACAAGTGATTATTTTCACTTTGGAACAAATCAGTTGGCATATTTAATAAGCCATTTTATTTTGACCGACTAAGCTTACTTTGGGATTGTAGGCTATAAATATGATGCTTAGCCAGCCTCGAGGTGGGCACATTTTCAACATTGATGGAGCTGGTTCAGATGGAAGGCCCACTCCTCGGTATGGATTTCTTCATTTGATGCGCAGTAGTCACGAGAAAGTTAATCGGAAGATATGATCATTAGTCAGACAATTAACTTCTCAAAGTCAGAGGATCTTATACATTTGCATTTTGAGAACCATAACCATCAAGCCGTGTCCCAATATTTTTTGGTTTTCTTTTTTGCTATTATTATTGAGAGCAATCCCTAGGTTTTCCCACCTCTTTTAAGCCGTTAACAAGAACCTTATAACTATTCTTCAATTTAAGTTGAGCAACTTCATGATAAACAATGTGATATTGACTTAGTGCTTTGATGCTTTCCTTGGTGTGGTATCCACAATGTCTTGAAACTAAATCTTCTCAATTATTTTACCCTCAGCCATACTTTTCGCCATTGCCTTCTTTTTCCTCCTCATTTATAGTCTGCCTTACCAGACATCCACATCAACATCTTAGTCTTTACTGCTCTGGTATTGCAAAATTATCTTCACACCAGCTAACAGTACTCTTAACAAGTCGATCACCAACATGCAATCTTTGTAGTCAGCATTCATATCAACCAGAGGCAGCCTTCTTCTATTTTCTGCTTCACAGTTTACATTTTTCCATCGAGGGTGTGTTTGTGTGTCCCTAATCCTAAGTATTCTAATCAAAGATTCCATTTTCCCCCATGGAATTCAAGAATGTAATGGAAATCCTTGTTTGGTAATTGGATGTTAATTTTTGTGTAAAAAGATTACAGTCCCAAATGTAATCCAATCCAGGAGGTCAGGACCTTTTCCTAAGATGAAATGTATTTCTCTTAGGGAAAAAAAACTACTCTTCCAAGAAATTATTTGCTTGTAGGGAAGGCATCAGAAGAATTTTTTTGGATCGTAAACCAAAGGATTTTTACTTAAAGGAATACAGGAAAAATCCAAAGGATTCCCATCCCATACAGAATACAAGGAAGTTTCATTCGAGTATTCAGAGAAGCTCTTAGTCTGTCTACATCAAATGGTTTTGGTTAGCTGTTTTACAAGAAAAACAGTAAGCATCTGATTCATATGCTTATCCCTTTTGTGCACTTGTAATATTGAAGTTTGATATTCTTTTGAATATTTCTTCTCGGTCGTTATTCTAATTATTTCATCAATACAAACTGATATAACTGGTTATTTCATCAATACAAACTGATATAACTGGTGTCTTTTGTTTTCTATTATTATATATCTGTTGTATACAAAGATTTTTATGCAGTAAAGATTATCTATGGAAATTATCATATTCCAATCTCTTGAAGCAGGAACAGACCACACTCGTCAATTATTCTCAGAACAATAAAGTATATATATTCAGCAACGCTATTCTCATAGTTTCTTATGATCTATTCACAGTTTTGCTGCATATGGAGCAACAAAGCGCAGTGTGGTGCACCTAACTAAATCCTTGCAGGTAAGTACTAAAAGAGTTTCTAGTATTGTGCTAATTTAATAGGACCAGTTAAGTTGAGACTATGACTGTGTGCACTCAGTTTTTCATAGGACTTAGGAGATAACTCCCAAGTGGTTTTAGAATAGATAATCCTGGAAGGCTGGGGGTTTCTCTTGCTGACCAAATTTCTCAAATTGCATGTCCAATTTTTGATATCAAGTTGAGTAGATCATGATATGGTCTGTGCAGACTGGTGCAATTATATATGTTTTTCTTTTAGTAGGTACCAACACTAAGATGGATATGGTTTAAAGTTTTGAACGTAATATCCATATTAAACAATTGATCCATGATGCGGTTTGAATATGGACATTATTCAGATATTAACCATTAGTTCTGAACAGTTGGAGGCCGAAAAGTAAATCAGCTCTTTTGTCCATTTTGCATTAAATTTATGTATAAATAAATCAATACTAGTTTGACTTGTGATTAATCAACATCTTTCATGATTTAATTCTAAAATAATTTAGCATGCATGCACAGGATATGATTTTACATACGTTGATCATACTTGCAAGTTTGGAAAATTTAACACTAGTCTTTTTTTAACCTAAAAGTAAAAGGCAATCCATGATTGTATTCATAGTTTAGATGCAGATAACAGACATCCATACTGTCCCAAAAAGAAAAGAAACATATGTATGATATCCATACCGTCCCAAAAAGAAAAGAAAAAGAAACATATGTATGATATATAATCAGATATGTGTTGTATTATTTCTATTTGTTTACACCTTTACCATGTGTTATGTACTTAAATGTACACGCTTGGATGCTAAGATACTTGGTGGGTCCTTGTTAGATACTTCCTTTGTTATTACCAACGATTTTATGTCCTTGTGGATCTAACAACGCCTAAGAAGTTAAGTTATAATTGTTGAATAATTGGGTTCACAATTTAGTATGCTATTCTGATACACTTATCCCATTTACCTAATTTTTCAATAAAGGAGAATGATTGTTCATAGTCATTGTTGCAACATCCATGTTATTTCTTTTGGTATGTTGGCCATGTATGCTGTATTGTTCACTTACGTTAAACTGTCGTGTCACCATCTCCATATCATATTGTGCATGCAAAAGGGTTATGTGCGTGTGCATACAATATTTAAATAATATGCCTGTTAGTAGGATTTGGGCCCAGGTCCAAATCCAATTTCGAAATCATACCTGCAACTCCATGGACCATGTTCTCTTGCTTCTGATCTTGGAAGTAAGATGCACCAGTAATAGTTTGGTGGTTTTGACCTATGTAAAAGGAATGCAATTCAGGCTTATGCTGTGGTGACCTTGTTGACATGACATTTGTATTTCTGGCACTTTGGCAGAATGCTAATTCTATAAGCTGTTTGCCAGGCAGAATTGCAGATGCAAGATGTAAAAAATGTTATGGTGCACAATCTATCGGTAAGTAGTGCCTTCTAGCTATTTAGGTGCTTTCTTAAGAAAATTTCCTGGTTGTAAGCATGTCCGAGAGTTATTTTCATACATTTCTTTCTAGAGTTAATGTTGCTGTAAGATATTCCTGGAAACAGTTATAGCTCTTTAACTGAGTTTTAAATGCAGCCTGGTATGGTCATAACAGATCTTCTCATGTCTGGGGCCACAACAAAACAAGTATGACCTTTATAATTTATACTAAATTCCTTATTTAATTTTTTGTGGTTATAATTGATTGGGCATCTTTAACATTTTTTTATTCTTTTATAGGCTAAATTTTTCATCAATATATTAGCTGAGCCACCTGAGGTGGTAAGAAATTTTCTTTCTCAGTCTTCTTCTGAAATACTCTTGATCTGCTAAAACAAGAGGTAGCGGACACTTTTGTCCATTCTGGCTTATTTCTTACTTTTAGCATTGCTGCAATAAATTTGTAAGACAGGTGTTCTACTTTGCATAGGATGCTCCCAGTTTAGTTAAAAAACGGCTATATGACCCACATTTAATGGCTGCTGTTTTTTTTTCCCTCCTTCCCAAGTTAGACTAGATCTGGTATCTGAGTCTGTATGTGACTTAAGCTGATATTAGGTGAACCATTCTTTAGGAAGCCTATATTAGTTGACCTTGTTAGCCACGCCTGACGGGTGGCCAATGAAATTTGGATTGTCATTAATTATTCTGGCAAGTGGAAGCGTTGTTTTCTTACTGTTCTACAAGTTATTTTAGCGCCTTATTATTACTACACTCAAATTATGTATTCCCTTCACAAAATATCATTGCTGTTTGACCTTGCATTCACTTACTTGGCTGCTTTGCAAGGTCTTTTGTTGTCTGGAAACTTGTTCTCTTAACTACTGATAAGCAAGATCTAGATATCTAAATTCGTTCTTTATGATTTGATACAAGACAGATCAGATAGAATTTGGACTAATTTGGTCTAATTGAATCCTAACATATCCTAATTTGATCATGAATGGAGAAGACCTCCGTCTAAATGTTAACTCATAATTCATTTGAAGAGTCACGTGGGAGGGGCACACATGTTTGTGTGGCCACAAGAACCAACGGACAAAAGAGAGGTCCGCTGGATCTTTTGAGAGGCCCACCCAATATTGTACATCACCCTATATATACCCAAGCTAGGGTTTTTTTGTTCGTTGGGCAAAAGAAGGGTTTGTGAGCATAAGGTGCAAAAGGACGACTTGCAAGTGCAGAGGGGAATTGTGGCTGTCTCTTGGCTTCGTGCAGTCTTGGAAAAATAAAAGCAGAAGAAAACAGAGGGTTCTCCAGCGGCTTTTGAGAGAGGAAGAAAGAGATTAGATTGAGGGTTTAATTGTGAGAGTTGTAAACTTATTTGTATTCTTTTTCTTTCTAATAGTAGATCCCCCCTCCTTGCCCCGTGGACGTAGGCAGTTTGCCGAACCACGTAAAATTGGTTGTTTGAGTTTGTGGTCATTGTAATAGTTTTTTAGGATCCCTCGACAGGTCAGTCCTAGAACTGATGAGAGGAAGAGCCGATATCTCACTTTGTTAAGATATCCGCTTCAGATTCTTGTTTTCTTAGTGAGACGTGAATTCTTATTGATCTTTCTCTCTTATTGTGCACCAGAAATTCTGCCGAAATTTCCGCTGCGCACAACAAGTGGTATCAGAGCCCAGATTCCAGATCTGGAGGAGTAGATCAATTTGGAGGCTCGTTTAGGGCTTTGTTGGTGATAAATGTGGGATCTTTTGGTAAAGACTCTATCTTTTTAGTTTTGGATCTATTCTTCGTTCGTTGGTGCGTAAGATGTCGGGGAAAGAAGGTGTTTCGGGTGTCGAGAGTGGTGCTTCTGGCGCGAAGACTATTCAGAGTTTGAATATCCACTCTATGAAGATAGATGTGGAGAAATTTAATGGCACAAACTTTGGATTATGGAGATGCGAGGTTTTGGATGCGCTGAACGCGCAGAATTTGGAGGATACATTGGAGAGGTTTGGAAGAAGATGAATCGAATGGCGTGTGGTGTGATTAGGTCTTGTTTGACTCAAGATCTAAAATATGATGTGATGAATGAGACTTCTGCGAAGAAGATTTGGGAGATTCTCGAAAGCAAGTATTTGACCAAGAGTGTGGAAAATCGCTTGCATTTGAAGAGGATGCTTTATCGTTTCCAATTGAAGAAGGGAACCTCCATTAGAGATCACATGAACCACTACACGAAGTTTCTTACGGATTTGACGAATGTGGATGTCAAGATTGAAGATGAGGACAATGCGTTATTGCTGTTAAGTTCCTTGCCAGACGAGGAATATGAGACATTCGTCCTTACTCTTATTAATGGGAAGGCAACCCTTTCGTATAGTGAGGTCACCGCTGCACTTGTGAATTATCAGCTTCGAAAGAAGGATAAGGAGGCTTCAGTTGAGTCGGTAGCGGAGACGTTGGTCGCAAGAGGGAAGGGTCCAAACCGGAAGAATTGGAAGTCACAGTATAGAGTAGGACATCCTACAATTGGAAAAGATCAGTGTGCTTGGTGTAAGGAGACTGGTCATTGAAAGAAAGACTGTCCAAAGCTCGACGAATGGATGAAGAATAAGCAGAAGGAAAAAGGGAAGCAGCTATCATCAGAAGCAAACATCGTATCGGATGGTAATAATTCTGACTCTTCTATTTATTCGCTTTCTATCAGTCCTACAGATAGCTATTCGGAGGAATCTGAATAGATGTTGGATAGTGGTGTGACCTATCATGTGTGCCCTAGAAGGGAATGGTTTTCCAGTTTTGAGAAGCTGGTGGATAGTGGTGTGGTGTACATGGCTGATAACCGTGCATGCCAGATCCTTAGATAGGAAGAATTCGCATAAAGATGTTTGACGGGACTGTTAGGGAGTTAAATGATGTGAGATATGTTTCTTCTTTGAGGAAGAACTTGATCTCACTTGGAGCTTTGGTTGGAGAGGGTCTGAAGGTTCGTGTTGAGGACATGGTTCTCGAGATTGTGAGAGACTCTCGTATTTTGATGAAGGGCGTCAGGAGGAATAACCTGTATTACTTGACTGGAGGTATAGTGACAGGTGAAGAGCTGACGACTTCTGTTGATTCGACTAGACTGCGGTATTTGGGGCTTGGCCATTCCAGTATTGATTCCTCGCATAGATTGAAAGAGGGTGTAAAGACCTGCAATTTAAAGTCCAGTGAACGTGTTGATGTGAGCAAGAAGACCGAGGTGAAGTTTGACACCTCTATTCACCAAGTTAAGGGTCGTTCGGGAGAAGTTCACGTGGATGTTTGGGGGCCTTTCAAGGGGGCACCATTGGGAGGTAATAGGCGTTTGGTTTCCTTTGTTGGTGGCTGTTCTAGGCGTGTTTGGGTTGCAACCAAATCCCTTTTGGAGAAAGTCCTAGTAGTATCCAACAAATTGAAGAAGTGTGTAATAGACAAAAAGATGAAGGTACTCCATTCTGATGGGAGGTACAAGATGGACCTATTTCTGTATTGGAGCCGAGCTCACGGCATTTCGAGACACTTCGTTGGAAAGAAAATCTTGGGGCAACTAGATAGGTTGGCAAATTTGGAGAATCGTACCTTGCTGGAGGAGGAACAGTGTTTGTGGTCAAGCAATGGTCTGCAGAAGAGTTTCTGGACAGAGGCTTCGACATATTTAGGTCATCCTATTAAAGAGTTGTCAACTGCTGTGATTGGAGGTAAAACTCCATTGGAAGATAGGTCTGGTAGTGTCACTTTGGTTGAGGCTTCGATGAGGGAGCTAATTGACTCTCAGCAGGTGAAGAGTTTTGGACAGACCTTAGATGTATCGCAGCGGGTGGAGAGTGATGCTACTCCATATTGGGTGGAGATTACTACACATACTCCAGGTCATTCTGCATTGGTTGGGATTCCAGCTGAGGTGACACAGCGTGGAAGTCATTTGGATTCGGATGCGGATGATGAGTTGATAGATTCGAAAGTAGCTGATAGATGTAATTTGGATATGGTCATTGGTTCACCTCAGGTGGAGGTGTTTGAGGCCATTGGAGGTGCTATCAGCCGCAGAGTTGATGATATTAGAGAAGGGTTGCGAACTCTTCTAGTGGATTGAGGTCTTTGGAGGCCATTTGGGTGAACTACGTTCGGCTTGATTCCTTGGGCAAGAGGATACGTAGGCAGTCTTTATGATGCAGCCGGGTTGGATTTTGATGGGGGTGAGATCGATTTGTGAGTTGATACCGATATTTGGAGAGTGTTTGCATTCTCATTTGGGTCTCGACTTGTTGTGAATTGAGTCCGTTGTCGTGAATTGTTTCACTTTGTACTGGACGCAATAAGTGAGACATTTGTTTTGGTTGGTGTCGGCTCAGTTTTGGGAAAACTTCACCGAGGTGGAGAATTGAAGAGTCACGTGGGAGGGGCACACATGTTTGTGTGGCCACAAGAACCAGCGGACAAAAGAGAGGTCCGCTGGATCTTTTGAGAGGCCCACCCAATATTGTACATCACCCTATATATACCCAAGCTAGGGTTTTTTTGTTCGTTGGGCAAAAGAAGGGTTTGTGAGCATAAGGTGCAAAAGGACGGCTTGCAAGTGCAGAGGGGAATTGTGGCTGTCTCTTGGCTTCGTGCAGTCTTGGAAAAATAAAAGCAGAAGAAAACAGAGGGTTCTCCAGCGGCTTTTGAGAGAGGAAGAAAGAGATTAGATTGAGGGTTTAATTGTGAGAGTTGTAAACCTATTTGTATTCTTTTTCTTTCTAATAGTAGATCCCCCCTCCTTGCCCCCATGGACGTAGGCAGTTTGCCGAACCACGTAAAATTGGTTGTTTGAGTTTGTGGCCATTGTAATAGTTTTTTAGGACCCCTCGACAGGTCAGTCCTAGAACTGATGAGAGGAAGAGCCGATATCTAACTTTGTTGAGATATCCGCTTCAGATTCTTGTTTCCTTAGTGAGACAAGAATTCTTATTGATCTTTCTCTCTTATTGTGCACCAGAAACTCACTTTATTGAGATATCCGCTTCAGATTCTTGTTTCCTTAGTGAGACGAGAATTCTTATTGATCTTTCTCTCTTATTGTGCACCAGAAATTCTGCCGAAATTTTCGCTGCGCACAACATCTTTACCATCACATAGTTAAGTATATCTATTGCTAACATGATTGACAAGCTATCCTCACACACCCTGGCGATCCTCCGCTTTAGTTAAGCATATCTGTTGCTGACTGTAGGCATATAAAATTGCTTATAGGTCCCCTAGCACAGCTCGGCATAAACCGACGAACCAACGAGGCGACGAGATCGACGAATCGCACAGAAGCGACAGAATGCATCCATACGCGTTCGGAATCAAGCCAAGTGTTAAGGAATCAACGAGTCATCCAACCGAGAACAGACTCGGACGAATCACGATCGAATCAAGATCAGTTTCGGACTCGAACTCAGAAGCGAATTTACTGCCAAATCAGGAATCCGACTTACTGCCAAATCAGATCAACCAATCAGAGTCTCAATCAACCGAATCACGGACAAAACCGGAAAACGGACACAACTCAAAAACTCGGAAAACCCACACCCATAGGTGGCTCGGCACAGTGTCGGCCACCCAGAGGTGGCCGACAGCCCGAGGTGGCCGACAGTGGCCCGAGGTGGCCGACAATTCCCTTTTTGCAGCCACTGTCCTGAGAGCCTATAAATAGGCCTAGAGATGTTCATTTTCGGAGGTCGAACTTTCAAGAGCCGAAACTCTGCCGGATTGAAGAGTGAACTCGGAGCTTGAAGACCAGAAGACTTGCACCATTCAGATCTGATCCTCGGCGACCATCCACGTCAGAAAAGGCAGGATCTCGAGAGGAAGAAAGAACAGATCTGAGATCTACACGAGATCACACTCCAGATCTAAGCTTGGTCTTAGATCTCGAGATCCGAGCGATTATTCCCTTGGTGGATTAATCCCTCCCGGCTATTATTCCCTTCGTGGAATAATACCCGCATAATCGTGTAGATCCGACCGGATCTAGATCGCGCGGTGGTCCACGGCAAACAACCCCGGCGCAGGCAAAGAACCCACACAAGCGAGCGGCCGCAAAACAGGAGCTCGCGATTTGTTCACAAGGAAAGTTGTAATTTTTACTTTTTTTTCTTCTTTCTTTGATTTAGTTGTAACCGGATCTATAAAAGACCGGATCTTTGTAATCCAAGATGACAATTATCTCATTAATGAAGAAAGATACAGTTTTCTACGCGAACAATCTGGCGACCACAGTGGGAGCCACCGATCTCGCTGTCGAGATTGGAGCGTCGCAGCCGCGGATCAAGATCCCGGTCGTGGAGGAGGTCGAGTATGAGTTCGACCAAGCCAAGTCTTTAGACGATAACGGTTACAAACTAACACATCAAAGAGAAGAAGAAAAAAGCTAAATTACAACTTCCTTAGTGACACAATCGCGACGCTCCTGTTGCGGCCTCGAGCCGCTCCGCGTCACAGCTTGTAGTGTGGGTTCTTTGCCTGCGCCGTTCGTTGCCGTGGACCACGGCGCGATCTTAGATCGGGTCAGATTCTACGATTATGCGGGTATATTCGACGAGTGAAGTAGCGGAGGGGACGTAAGTCCACACGAGGGAATAATCGCTCGGCTCGCGGAGCATCTAAGACCAGCTGATGATCTGGGGTGTCAGTCTCGTGTTCAGATCTCAATCTGTTTTTCTTCCTCTCGACAATCGCCTTTTCTGACGTGGATAGGCGCGAGCGATCGATCTGTAACGTCCAGGTCTTCAAGCTTCAAACTCCGAGTTCACTGCGTTCTCGACAGATTCCGGTCTTGAGAAGTTCGACCTGCGAAAATAACATCTCTAGCTATTTATAGGCTTCAAGGACAGTTCGCAAACAGAGATGTGTCGGCCCATCAGCACTGTCGGCCCCGCCAGAGTGCCCCGGCACGGTGCCTAGCCAGCCTTGAAGGATGCTGGTCGGAGGCGGAAGCCCAACGCTCCCCAAGGTGGCGGGCTCGGCCTTGCCCACGTCGGGGGCTCGGCCTTGGCGGATCACTTGGAGGTGGGCTCGCTTTTGGCCAGCCCCGCGGAATACGCGGGGTCAAGTAAGACGAGGAAGGGGGGCCATGACGGGGGTGTTTGACTTTTTTATCGTTTTCTTGTTCGTTTGGTCCGGTTTCGGTGACTGAGACTCTTTGATTGAGTCTGATTTGCAGTATATTCGGATTCGCTGATGGCAGTAAATCAGCTCTGGAGTTCGGAATCCGAACTGATCATTTGATCGATCGTATGATTTCGCCCGAGCTGGTTCTCGGTTGGAGACCCGGTTGATTCCTACACACTTGGACTTGATTCGAGACGCTATGGAATGATTCTGTCGTTTTGTAGCGATTCGTCGATCTTCGTCGCTCGTTGTTTCGTCGGTTTTGTTGACCGAGCTGTAGCTAGGCCGGACCTTATATGAATTATATGGCCTACACGAGAGTACCCGCTCCAAAGTATTTATCATTGTTTCTTTTATAGAAGAGTCTGTAATCTTTGTCTATGATTTCGCCCCCAGGCCTTCCCCACGGTATGTATTGGGTGTTGTGGGGTGAACGGGGGACTGTGAAGACGCTGTCGTGTGTTGGGGATGTGGAGAAGTGTGTGCGCGTGTGCGGGGTGCGTTGTGGGTGCGGAATGGTGGGGGGTGGAGAGGTTCCGGTGCCTGCAGTTTATTTGATCTTGACCGGTTTGTGCGATTTTGGAACTTTAAAGTTGTTCGTGATTTTTGATGTATTTAGCGTGGAGCCATCGATCTGTTGGCGTCGGTTGCTCGTATGGTAACACGCGTTTGTCGCGGGCGTGGGTTGTTTGAGTGATCCTTAGAGAATATTTTATAAAGCAATGATTTTGCTTCGAAACTTGCTTCGAAACCCAAAAAAAAGTGAGTTTCATACTCATTATACCTTATTGAGATTAGAAGCAGTTTATACTCGTATTACTTTTCGGCAGTGGTCTTTAGGTTCGAATATCTGAAACCGCCGCCCAAAAAATGTGCAAAAACGGCCATATTCTGGGTTCCAAAATCTCTCCGACCCTTCCAAAATTATATGGATAAGGTTTAATAGGTGAATGGCATTAACGTTAGGTTGATCAAAAGCTCTTCTCCAATGTTTACATCAGCTTCCAATTTGAATTCGTGGTTCAAATTTGTTCAAACTGGTCAATTTGGCTCAAACTGACTCATTCTAGTTCAATCTGCTCAAGCTGGTCTCAATTGCCTCAATCTGCTCAATTTGGTTCATTCTGATTCCTGGTCTGTGTCCAGTCAGCTCAAATTGACTCATTTGGCTCATTCTGTCATTCTGCTCATTTGGCTATGGTCTGGTTCAAACCCTGTCTGGGTCTGGTTCATCCCAGATTCTTGATTCAAGCTAAAAAGAGGTCTTTTCTTCATTATGTTTTCCTTTTTTCTTCTTCTCTTTCTAGGGCCGGCCCCCCTTGTCCTATTTTCGTTGAATTTCTTTCACCTCGCAGCATCGAAGTCTCCTTAAAAAACTTGACTACTTCATCTGTTTAGATTAGTACTCTTTTTATCTTGACTGAAAATCCTTCGACATTCCTTTTTGGAAATTTCTCTCAGCCCCGTCGACGGTGGGTTTCGGGCACTTTCGAAAATCTAAGTGTTTGATCGATCTCGAGGTCTTCCCCTCAGGTATATCTCCATACTCCATTGATTATTTCAATGTTTATCTAGATGTATGAATACGCGGATGCATATAGTGTTCGAGGAGTGCATTGAGTGCTCAAGCTCGCCTTTTGAGGGATAAAAAAGCTGATTTTATTCTAGATCTTGACTCTTGAATTCTTTTGTGTAGGCCATTATGCCGAGTATCGAGAGGTCGTTTTCCTGCTGGACTAATCAGATCCTTTTATATCATCGCCAGACGCACCGATCGTCCGCATGACCTCCTTAGCCGGTTATCTCGCCATTGGTGAAGAAACTTGTGTCCATGTATCAGTTGGGACGCTATGCACTGGAAGTGTTATCCTGCAGTTCAGCTTCGCCTACAGTAAGGAATCTGTTTCGCTTTCGGTTGATGGTCGCTAACACTCATCGAGGGCTTTCTGGCAATTCTGGTCGCTTGTTACAACGGGAACGATGATCTGATAAACGGATCAGATGCCTACCATCAAGTTAGAGCTTCCGTAGTATTTATTATGGTCTGGTTCTCCTTCATCGTTCGAATGTTGAGTCAGTACGAATGCCATAGACCAGTCTTCCCCTTTCTACAGCTGCTTGAGAATGCCGTGAGTGGGAGGGCGAGGATTCCCCATACTCAGGACGTCACGCTACAAGGCTCCTAAAGTGCTGGCATTCTCCACTTCTTTCCGACATTCGTCCAGCGGTACGCGACGTGTTGTTGATTGTGAGGAGAAGCCGAGGGAGTATAGGCACTTGTGGATATGGGATGCTGTTAATTTGGCTGGCGAACATGAGGCCGCTTACCTGGACTTCGGTAGCGAATCAGTTGTTTTATAAGGACGTATCTACCTTCCGATTCGCCGCCAGTTCGGTTATGACCAGCTTTATAAAAAAAAGCATAAAAAAAAACGGCTCGAGACACAAATAAAAATACGTATGGCGAACCCACGCCAAGCAGGCTTCGGCTCATGGAGGTTTTGTGGGACGGTCTTCGTGCGATGAGTTGGGGACCGTGACTGGCCTAGACTGTGAGCTAGGCTTCAGATCTCCCAGGTTACTGAGCCGGCAGATTGAACTCACTTTCCTGAAGCTGCAAAGCTTCGTTGCTATGCCAGCTAATACAGCTGCTCCGTAGTGAAGTCCGTATCGAAGAGTTGTGACCGAAGAAGCATCTCTCAGATGATTCTCTGATGTTATCCAGGACGGTGCTCGATCAATAGAAAGGGCTCAGGGCCAGACCCGACCGACTTATGCAGAAGTCACAGGGCTTTTGTTCTGCTGCCAGAGACCCTCAGGCGGGAGACCCTGAAGAACTTACGACGGCAGATTTTTGGCAAGGTTAGTTCACACAAACATTTATTTTTCATTTCTCTGCATTTCCAAGTTTGCCTATTCCTGAACCACTATTTGATTGATTTCAGCGGACAGCCGCAATAGTGCACGACGAATTCCGTTACCTGTTTACCCCGGCAAAACCTTCGATTGCACAACGAGATGCTCCGTTGCTGATAGGCGGAAAAGTTATCCACAGAGCCGCATGCAAATTCCGAGCATCTGAAGGATGGACTTGGCTGATGAGGATCCTGTTAGACTGACGCGAGGTAACGTCTAATTCTATAGCATCATTTTCTTGATCGTTTGAAACTTCTGGGCTCATGCTTCTCCATCACTATAGAGGAGTATCGTACGGAAGGCGAGGATGAGTTCCTAATGATTGTGCATCTCCTGGCCTTCCCCCCCCCCCCGCATGGTGAGCCTGACGGTCACCGCCCCAGGTTAGAAAAGCCTGCCCAGAGACCGGCCCATGTTGGCGGAGTCATGGCAATGAAGGAACCAGTTCGGTGATTCCAGGTTACATCTTCAAGAAGTAACTCTTCTCTATTGGCATAGTTTCTTTCCTCTTCCCTTATATCTTTTTATGTCAGCATGTTTCGATTGGATGACTTTCGATGCGGGTCAGGGCCTGCCTATGGACACTTTCTATGTTCAAGTTTCATGTCATGACTGGCTCCTGCAGACGGACATGGCAGCCGCCTCGAGGATATTTTTCCTGAGATCTGTATCCCTCAGGGACTCCAGGGAACGGTTATTTTGAAGCTGGCCGTGCCATCTTCTCAGGCTAACCTATGGACTAGCCCATTCCGAGACTAAGCAACTATAATATGATGTTTCCGTTTTGTGGCCTAACAGGACTTTCGCTGGACTGACCGTGTTGAGCCGCTGTGCACCAACTCACAGTCGATGCGAGCTACAGTCGTTAACCTCCACTACCCCAGTGACTCAGGGGAGAGGTATAATTTATTAACCGAAGAAGTAACGCCATTCATTTCCTCATTGAGGCATTTTACGAATTCTCTTCTTTGTGTAGGGCTTCCATACTCAGCTTCATTCCCGTTAGGAGTTGTTATCCGGGAATTGACCTGAGGAAGATCATCATCAGCGTAGAAGTCCGCTTTATTTCTCCTCCACTGATGCTATAGATTGGCAAACTCCTCCACGAACGACTGTTCTTACTTCGGCAAATTTAAGCGCCTACCTCGATTCCAGATTAATTGGATTAGGGAATTAGGATGGTCCGGACTGGCGACCGGCGTGATGGTATGACCTTGATTGCTGTAGAGCGTGAGCTTCGATGTTCATGAGCTCCGGCGATCACAGGTGCCTTTCATTCGTTGCCTGCCGAGCTTGGAATGCTCGCTTACGACATTTGGCCGCAGGTACTCGGATGAGTGCCCGTGAGCTCGAGATTCAGGTGCAGCGGAGACCGCTAGATCGAAGAATCTCTCTCTT
>NC_033796.1:10448061-10451152 GCF_001876935.1 Asparagus officinalis
CCCGAGGTGGCCGACAGTGGCCCGAGGTGGCCGACAATTCCCTTTTTGCAGCCACTGTCCTGAGAGCCTATAAATAGGCCTAGAGATGTTCATTTTCGGAGGTCGAACTTTCAAGAGCCGAAACTCTGCCGGATTGAAGAGTGAACTCGGAGCTTGAAGACCAGAAGACTTGCACCATTCAGATCTGATCCTCGGCGACCATCCACGTCAGAAAAGGCAGGATCTCGAGAGGAAGAAAGAACAGATCTGAGATCTACACGAGATCACACTCCAGATCTAAGCTTGGTCTTAGATCTCGAGATCCGAGCGATTATTCCCTTGGTGGATTAATCCCTCCCGGCTATTATTCCCTTCGTGGAATAATACCCGCATAATCGTGTAGATCCGACCGGATCTAGATCGCGCGGTGGTCCACGGCAAACAACCCCGGCGCAGGCAAAGAACCCACACAAGCGAGCGGCCGCAAAACAGGAGCTCGCGATTTGTTCACAAGAGGAAAGTTGTAATTTTTACTTTTTTTCTTCTTTCTTTGATTTAGTTGTAACCGGATCTATAAAAGACCGGATCTTTGTAATCCAAGATGACAATTATCTCATTAATGAAGAAAGATACAGTTTTCCACGCGAACACTGACATGTTAATTGCTATAATAAGTGGTGACTGGTAAGATAAGTGTTATGATTTTTTTTTTTTTTTTTGAGAAAAATAAGTGTTATGATTGTAGACTTGTGTTCGTATCTAGGATTCCAGATTTATGTGCCTGTTTAGTGTTCTGATGTAGTTGGTTATGGTCCAAATCCTCACACGAAAGGACTGCAATTTGAGTTAGGTACCCAATGAGTTTGTTTCAAAGTATAACCATTTTGTAGAAGAAAAAAATGTATGTCAAAAGCATAATTTACGGAATGAAAAATATTGGAACTGAGCATTTTGCTCTTTAATGTTTCTCTTTTGTGGTTTTCATTTGAAATTTTCTATTTAAAGGAAGTATGATTATGATCAGCATACAATTGACTCAATGAGCAATCCAAGCCCAATTTGTAACTAAAGGGTGTTGCTTCTCTAAATTTGTTGCTGTTGTTGTTTTTACTACCAACAGGTTGCAGAATACCTTGTTCCCTCTATCAGATCGGTCCCTAGCAGTCAGTCCATGAAGCCAACCTACATAAAATTCTTAACAGGCCTTAAGGCGTACTCCCAGATTTTTTCAGTTAATATCCAAAACTGATATGTTTTTTTTCCCTTTAGTGAATATGCTGAGCTTATGTTAACTATTATCTTCTCATTTTCTTGTACAGAGAATTGCTTTTGGTGCAAGGAGGAATAGATACGTTATTGAAGATTGAATGGCTTATTCGCTTTCGTGAGTTTTTATTCTTAAAATTTTTTCTTCCACAATGGAAGTTATTCCTTCTACTTTAACATGTGGTTAGTTCTTAATTGTTGAATATTTTTTTCTTTCTTATTCATTTATTTATGCATTTTCAATTTTCATAGGGGATTAGGAAAGAACAACGTTCTTTCTGCAATGAAGAGTGCGTTGTGGTTCAGCACAAGTTCCATGAACTGTGTGGGTCCAAATGCAAAATCAACTCTATTTTTAATCCTCCTTTCTTTGTGAAACTCATCTGCAGGTATGGGAAAAGCTTTTGTGTCTGCAAAGGCTTTTTCATTCTTCTCATGTTAGGGCCGCACTGGTAAATTAATAATAATGCCTCTTCTTTTTTTCCTTTTTTTTCTTTTGGTTGAGCAACTACTGGTAAAATAATTTCATAAACAATAATATTGAGGTTGACACCAAATTATTTTTTGAAGAACAGTTACAGTATTCAGATTTGCGTTTACTAGAAAATAATGATTGGTTGAGAACATAGGGTTCCATATGCATTTTTTTAATTCTTAAATACAGAAAGCATCTCAGTACTACACAAATTGATTAATGAGGTTTATATGGGATCCTGATATATAGTATTGCCACTTGTTCTCAAAACTCGACTTGAATTTGGTTCTTGGGTTGAATTTTCAGGTGAAATCTTGGTGCAAAATGGAAGCCTTCACTGCCTATGAACAAAAGAACCAGGAATCAGTATATTCATATATATCATCGTGCTTATATACCTATGGCTATGATATTCTCCTCCGTTATTTGAAAATTCTTCAATTTTCCATGATTATATTGTAGTTACTTCACCATTTTCCTTCTTATATTTCTATCCTGCCCCCCTCAATCCATTGACTTGTAACGATTGCTGGTGACCATGTGAGCTACGCCACACTTTGCCACGAAGCTTATGATCTAAGTTTAAAAAAAAAAGAAAAAGATAAAATATTCAGAACAGTATGTCTAGTTAAAAGAGCCTAGTAACACTCTTCAGAGGGACAGTAAGCGTATCTTATTTTATATCTTCACGTGTAAATAATCATAGCAACAGAATAAAATAATTCATAATGCTGGATTTTCACCAACAAACACGCTTGGTTAATAAACACTCTTCGTCCATTTGCACATTTGGCTTCATCTCAAGAATGAAACAGAAGTTGTATCCATTATAACTACCCACCAAACTTTGAAGGTTAAGTTAATACCTACTCAATGCTTACCACATTTTCTTCCTCTTTTTCTTCCTAAGACGACGCTTGCCATTTAAGCCCCAACAAAAAAAAAGACTCCACAATTAAGTAGGGATTCTTCACTTCTCAACTAAATAGTTCGACATATATTCATTTATTTAATGATACAAGTCTCAATAGAAAAAGGTTTGTACTTGAGTTGTTTAGCATGTGAAGGGAACTGAATACGTTTTGTTGCATCTGAGCAGGAGAAAAGGATTGGAGATGGTTATTTTCCACACAAAAAAAATGTGGTGCGTGGAATACAAGTTTTTATTTTATTTTGTTTTTTCAAGGAAGACAAAGAATCCGTCATTATCAAATCAATTTGCATGTTTTGCCTTTGTCTTTCAACCAAAGATTGTGTGGACATATTACTCATATAAATGATTTTTTACTAATTCATATAAATCATTCAAATGTTGATACTCATAAAATAATAGTATCTTTTGCGGAACATTTACTCTAAACAAAGAAGGAA
>NC_033796.1:10451162-10460057 GCF_001876935.1 Asparagus officinalis
GTTAAAGAGCCAAATAAATCCTAAGCTCAAATGTTTTCTTTGTAAAAAAAAAATTCACATTTCAATTACTTTAAACAAACATGTCAAAGGAAACAAATGAGTGAAAAAGAAATAAGAGGTCCTAATAATAAAACAAAGTAAAGGGTTGTTATCCGCTAGCATTGAAGTGAATATAGGGTTGTTAAGAGTATCCCAAACCCAAAAACTAAAAATGGTGTAGTTTTTACACCAAGTTGGTGTATTTTGTACACAAAATCACTATTCCATCTCCAACCTATTTACACCAAAAAAATATTCCTTTTATTATTATTATCTTTTAACATTTTTATCTATTTAAAATATTTAACAAATTATATAATTATGAAATTTTAAGTGTAAGTTTTTCTTATTTATTCATTTGGTTCTAGTATTATGAAATTTTAATTGTTTGGATTAAATTATCTATTTTTCCTTTTTAATTTTATTTTAATAATTATTTTATACTCTAATTTCATTCTAATAGTTAATATAAAATAATATATATTATTAATACAAATATAAAAAACAAAAGCAAAAAAATAAAAAAACTAAATAGAATAAAATAGGAAATATGATGGATAAAATGAGATATGGTTGGAATATTTGATTTGTTATAACAAATTTTAAGGGCAAATTTTTTTTTTTTTTGGGTGGGGGGGCCTCAATATCTACAGTGTTGCGTCATTCCTGGCGCAACACTGTAGCAACGCTTTAAAATAGCGCTAACTTTGCCGCTCGGTTGGAGGAAGTTTTGGCGAAAAATTTACGCCAAGACGTTGGGTTGGAGATGCTCTAATAGGTCCTTTGATGATGGAAAAGACTAAATCGCAAGAAAAAAAGGCACCTATAGAGAGAGAATTTACATTCTAATTCTAGATCAAACTTTGTTATCAAAACTAGAATTTGGTATGATAAGTTAAAGTTATTAATGGACTGAAAGCTACAGATTGTGACTTGTGAACCATGACTAGGTCTTGAGACTGGCAGCATAGAACAACAGAGCTTTGAGAGGTTAATGTTCATTCAAAGTTTTGAAAATTACAAATTACGAAAATTTAAAAAGTAAATATGTAAACTCAACTCTATTTACCCACATACAAACAACTCTAAACGCATATTATTTCGGAGTATATTTTCTAATCTCTCTAGAAATTTGCGAGTTTATATTGGATATATTGAGAACTAGTCTCGTGCCAAAACAAGCAAAAATTATTTGAGTGATTATTTTTAGATATGTAAGCTATCATTTTTCCTTGTTATGATAAAAAGCATAAAAGCTGCAAAAAGTTGGAGAATCATTTTGTAAAATATAGCGAAATTATGAGAAAGCATCTTTCTTTATGCAAACGAGACGTTCAAAACTTTTGAAAAGAATAGAGCATCACACCCCACCTAAATGAAAATCATTCTTTTTCTCTCTATAAAAGTACATAATTCCAAATATTTTTTGCATTTCCCCCTAAAAATTTAGACATTGAGATCATGTTTGACTCTTTTATTAAACCCATGTTCGACCAAGTGCAATGGCTAACAATTGGGACAATTATTTGGTTCAATGGCTAAGCAAGTGGATAGGCAAATGAAAAGTAGGGGAGAAAAAATGCAAATTTTGCCTACCGGTTAAATTTTACCAAGGGCCCCGCATGTCAGAAGATGGTTGAGTGATGTGGAGGAAAGATAAAGTGAAAAACTTTTGAAAAACTAGTTGTTGTGGAGTTGAAAAACAATTGGAAAAGACAAGTGATATGGAGGAAAAATAAAGTGAGATATAAGGAGAGAGAAAGTTAATATTTATCTTGCCATTAAAGATGGTCTTACAATAATACGGAAATAAATGGTCCATCTAAACCTGACAGCTACAATAAAACATTTGGCTCCTCCCAAGATGTCAACTCGGTTTTTTATTTGCCACGTAAGATTCCACTTTGTCCAAACAAACATTATTTTTGATGTAATAATGTGCAAACCTGATAAGTACAGTATTAAAACGGCCCCAACCAAGCGGACGCTAAAGTAATTGTCGGTAATAAGAAAAAAAAGAAGCGAGAAAATACCACCAGGGGCAATTCCGTCCATCAAAAAGATTAAGATGGCGCGAAAAGCAACGAATCATTGAGGACGCGGGCCCCAACTGCAGATCTTGACACGGACACTCCTCACAGAAAGCACAGAGTTCCAATTCACAAACCCTAAAAATTTCATCTTTAAATCCCCACCAAAATAATTAAATTGACTCTACGGAGAATAATCATTAATCACGAGTTAATTAATTAATGAAGAATCTGGATTCCCATCTCACCTTCCCAAAGCACAAAGTGACGCTGCTGACTCCAAGAAACAGAACGAATAAAGGCGAGTTTTTTTTTTTAAATAACAATACAGGCACACCCTTCCACCACACCTTGGGCACACCCCTCTCACAGCTACAGTGCACAGGGCCCACTTTAGATTTTTTTAAAAATCTAAAATGGGTTCTGTGCACTGTAGCTGTGAGAGGGGTGTGCCCCAAGGTGTGGTGGAAGGATGTCCATGTAGTACCACTCTTTTTTTTATCTCGTTTTTAACGGCGAGCATTAAAAATCAAAAACCCTAGTTTATTTTTTTAAAAGATTCCAAATAAACCCACGAGAGATTTCATCTTGTGTTGTCTGCGTGCGACGTAAAGTTTTCGTTTATTTGTCTCCTTCCCCCGTTTCCAGCTCGATTGCTGTTGATATCTTGTCCATTTGTTTCGTCTACAGAACCCGTGAACTGAGAGAGAAAGAAGAAACAAAACCCTAACCTTTTAGGGTTCTTTTTTTTTTCTCTTCTTCTTTTTTGGATGAAGAGAATGGGGAGATGCAAAAAGCAACTCACTTGGGTTTGTTAGTGTAGCTGCATTTCTCAAAGGCTTGGTATTTGGCTGAAATTCTTGAAAAAGAATTCATTTTGGCGCAATATTGTTAATAGAAGGTATGTTTCCAAGGATCTTTGTTAATTTTTGAGTTCGGCTTCTGCTCAATTGTCAGAAAAGTTTGGGTTTTGATGAGAAATTCTAAAGAGAAGATTTTCCACTCTTTATTTAAACTCAATTTCAGGTTAACGTAAAGGAGATATTTTTAATTACTAGAGCTTACTAAATACAAGTTCTTTCTGAAACAGCCCTCATTTTTTGTTGAGAAAATGAAACTGCCCTTCTTCTTTTTTGGTTAAAGCAGTCGTTATGTAAGAATTAAATGAAACTGTTATATTCTGTTCTAAATATAGAAAAACAAATCTTAAACTCTCACATTTCTCTCCTGCTTCTTTGCACAAAAGGAGTTATTTTCTCTTATCTCTGTCTCTTCTAATTTCTATTTTTACCTTCTTATTTTTTTTTTCGACAGAGAGTCAGAGATTGCTAAAGAGAAATTGCCTGCAAACATGAGGAGCCCCTGTTCTTGTTTCCTAATCTTATGCTTACTAATGATTTTAGCCCCATATACAACCCAACTTCAATCCTCACAAGCTTGGTCCCTACTCAGAATACAGCGCTTGTTAAACTACCCATCGTTTCTAAGCAGTTGGAATAAGTCCCCAGACTTCTGCATCTCTGAGCCCAATCCATTTGTAACTATAGTTTGCTATGACGATAGCATCACCCAACTTCAAATTTCAGGGAACTCCACTCCGCCGCCACTTCCGCAGAGTTTCTCCATCGACTCCTTCTTCACTACCCTCACAAGACTTCCGAACTTGAAAGTCCTCTCCTTGACAAATCTCGGATTGTGGGGGGCCTTACCGAGCAAAATATCGCGGTTATCTTCCTTAGAAATTGTTAACATGAGCTCCAATTTCTTGTATGGACCAATTCCTCATGAAGTTTCCAACTTGAAGAGCCTCCAGACTCTGATTCTTGATCATAACATGTTTGCTGGTAGGGTTCCTGATTGGTTGGGTGGTCTTTCGCTTCTAGCGGTTGTTAGCATGAAGAACAATACGCTTAATGGGTCGTTGCCAGATTCACTTAAGAATTTGGAGTCACTCAGAGTTCTTGATCTCTCACTGAATAATTTCTCTGGGCCTTTACCGGATCTCAGTGGGCTGACGAATCTTCAAGTTCTTGATTTGGAGGGAAATTATTTGGGGCCTCAGTTTCCGATGTTGGGGAAAAAAGTGGTGATTCTTGATTTGAGAAGGAATAGATTTACTGGTGGGCTTCCTTCAGATTTGAGCTCCTATTATCATCTCAAGAAGTTCGATGTTTCTTTGAATAGTTTCGTAGGGCCTTTTATGCCCGCTTTGTTATCTCTTCCATTGATTCGGTATTTAGACATTGCCGGAAATAGATTTACAGGGATGCTATTTCAAAATATGTCGTGTAATGAGCAGCTTGAGTATGTGGATTTGTCAGCAAATCTTTTGACTGGAAACTTGCCAACATGTTTGATTTCAGATCCTAAGAGTAAAGTTGTTTCATATTCTGCAAATTGTTTAGCTTCGAACGATCGAAGTCAGCATCCAAACTCATTCTGTCAGACCCAAGCTTTGGCTGTGGGGATTTTGCCTGACAAACAAAAGAAGGCTTCATCTCATAAGGTGATTATTGCGATTAGTGTAGTGGCAGCGGTTGTTGTGGCCTCTTCGCTTGTGGCTTTATTGTTCTTTTTCGTGTTTAGAAGGTCGAGCGCTAGGAGGGCAGCAACAACAAAACCTCCAAGGAGATTGATTGAGCATGCATCTAATGGATACCCTTCGAAGATGTTGGCTGATGCAAGTAATTTCTCTCCCTCTCTTACTCTTTGTATACCCGCACTAAGAAATACATTGATGAAAATATTGTTTTATGCTAAACTGTTAAGAGTACTGATTTGTTATTCTGCTAGAGTACTGATTCGTTATTCTGCTAGAGTACTGATTCTGTTACTCTGCCATCCTTTTCTCCTCAAAGGATACATATCACAAACAATGAAGCTAGGAGCACTTGGTGTTCCTTCATACAGGTCATTTTCTTTGGAGGAGCTCGAAGCAGCGACAAACAATTTCAATTCATCAACTTTCATGGGTGAAGGATCTCATGGTCAGGTATATATGAATTGTGATACTAATTCTCATTTTCTTGACTTAAAAATGATTTACCAGTAGAACTTCTAAGGAGAATTTTTGTTTCTCATAAAGTAATGAGAATGCCTCGTTTACGTGTTTTATATCAAATGTATATGAACATTAAGGATCAATTAGCATGTACTAGTTCTGAAAAATCTATTTGCTTCCATGATGTATTGGCAACATTTCTTTCTTGAAATTAGTTTTCCCTCTCTAAATGGCAATAAATTAGGAGTTGTATATGCCTTTGTCACTGAATCTCAATAGTAACTTAATAGAGGTTAGTCTGCTTGAAGCTTTTCACCTGTGTTTTCCTTCTTTAATTGGAAACTTCTATTGTTTTTTACTATCAGATGTACAGAGGAAGGCTTAAAGATGGTTCTCTGGTTGCAATAAGATGCCTGAAACTAAAAAAGAGCCACAGTTCCCAAAACTTCAATCGCCACATTGAATTGATCTCAAAGCTTAGATATCGGCATTTAGTCAGTGCTCTTGGCCACTGCTTTGAGTACTACCTTGATGATTCAACCGTTAGCAGATTATTTCTCATCTTCGAATATGTGTCAAACGGGACACTAAGAAGCAATATTTCAGGTAAGTGAATTGATGTCTGAACTCGCTTTTACTTTCTTAAGTCGTTTGCTTCAATAAACTCTTCTTTCATATTGATTTCTAGAGGAAGGAGGAGGACAAAAGCTCACATGGACACAGAGAATAGCTGCTGCCATTGGAGTGGCAAAGGGCGTCCAGTTTTTGCATGCTGGAATTATACCTGGTTTATTTGCAAATGATCTGAAAACAACAAATATACTCCTTGATCAGAATCTGGTTGCAAAAATCAGCAGCTATAATTTGCCTGTGCTAGCAGAGAATATGAAAAATGAGGTGAATAAACGTTTGTTAATTGTTAGAGTTCCGCTAGACTTTTTCCTATTGGATAGTCAATCGGATTAACATATTTTATCTAAGAATCTAGTTTTATGAATCCATGCAGGTGATAGGTGGAAGTTCTTCAAATGGTTCGAAGATGTCCAATGAGAGGTGTGTTGTGAATGTCAGGTTGATTGCATGTTGGCCGAAGCCCAATTCATAAATCTGATTTAGTAAAATTCGAAATAGATAAGATTATAACATATTCCATCTCAATAAGTAAAACAAAATTATGTGCATCCATGATCTACGTCAAAAATATACACTGTGATGTAGAATTGCAAACAAGTGAAACAAGACGTGGAAATTATCCTTGGGAGTGTAAGAAATTGAATTGCAAGCATTTGAAAGTATCCTAGGAACATCCTTTTGCAAACCAATGGTATGCTTAAAAAGTTGCATATTTGTAGTGCATATTGAACACTTTCCACAAGGATTTAGTTTCTGCACTATGCTGCTAAAGCATATAAATGAATATCTTTAAAATACAATTTGCAGTCTGTTGTGTTATATCGTTACACATAACTTCATCTGTAAATGTGCTGAGGTCATTTTCCCATTGAATTACTTAATAGTGCATATAAGATTGATTTCTTTTGCAGGATAAAACATGGGGATAAAGTTGACATCTATGACTTTGGTGTCATATTATTGGAAATGATATCTGGGAGATCAATATCATCTCAAGCTGATGTTGAAACGGTAAAAGATCAGGTATATCGGCATGGAACAATTTTATTATGTACATTATTTCCTTGTGGAAGAAATTACGTCATCTTGATTAATCCCCCATCTTTTAATCAGAGAATTTATGTGTGCATTTTTTGTTGTTTTGGCTATATGCAGCTACAAGCAAGCACCACATTCGATGGTAGTGCTAGCAAGAAAAACATAGTAGATCCAGTAGTCCGACGGGGTTGCTGTCATGAGTCACTGAAGACCGTTATTGAAATTTGTTTCCGTTGCTTATCCAAGCAGCCGATCAATAGACCTTCAGTCGAAGATGTGCTGTGGAACTTGCAGTTCGCTGCTCAGGTACAAGAGGCATGGAGAGGAGATAATCATAGCAGTGAAGGCTCGTCAGTGGCCCCTTCTCCTATCAACTAGAATGCATAAATGATTATGACGAGATATGTCATTCGGCTCCGAATCTTTGAATGTCTGTGCATCCTCAAGATGTTGCGGTTTCTTGATTTGTCGGGACTGAACTCGGATTTGTAATGTAATTATGTAAAAATGGCCTTGTAAAACTAGTGCAAGTCATAAATGTAAGCTTCTTTTGAATCTTTAATTCTATTGCCTTTGTTAGTGGATTTAAAGCTTGCAATATTTCATCGTTTTGGATGAGCGATGGTGTTCTTCAGGTGGTATTCTACTCCCACCTGACTGTAAGGAATGAACGTCGTAGTTCTCAACCGTATGTTCAGTATATACATGAAAGTAATGGATGAACACTTCAAAATGATGAGGCACAGTGCACGAGGATTTGCTTGTGTATTATAGTGACTAAGGTTAAAATAGTAAATTCCATCAGCATGCTCGTTTAATGGAATTTCAACTTTTATCCGCATGCCATCGGTGCAGCAGCATGATGCTTTACTTATGCTTGCATCGTGATGGGGTATAATTTCAACCTAGGATATGGTAGTTCAAACGTACAATATCAGTTATTTATCAGTGCAGCGACACGCTGCTTTACTTGTGCTTGTATTGCTAAAATCTTGAAATTTCTATGGACTTACAGCAGAAAACACAGTCTCTACTCTACTAGCAGCACATACTAACCTTCTTATTGGAAAAGTTCATCATTCACAATCTAGCAAGATACTCACCAAATGAAGTAACTGACTTTAAGCATTGACCATACTTCAAGGGTAGGCGCACAATCTCTACTCTGCTAGTAGTAACACTACCCTTCCGATTGAAAAAGTTCATGATGATACTTGCCAAATTAAGTAATTGATTTAAAGCATCGACTATACTTCAAGGGTAGGCTCAGAAAAGCAGTAGCAACTTTTGCAGCAACACGAATTCTGATGCATTCACAATCGGGAAAGTGAAATTTCAAATAGTTGCTGAATAATAACTAATTGCCAAGAAACTGAATCTTAAATAATAGTACCACTTGTCCTGTTTAATATCCAGTGACACGCCAAGCACAAATCACTCATATTGCCCACGTCCTAAGTTACCGAACTGAGACAACAGACATATGACGTTACAGCATTCTGGACAATTTTAACCTTCTTGCTTCGCGCCAAGAAAGATTTACATCCTAGACAACAGCTACAGTCATTTACGATAAGCATAGACAAGTCTGTCTGAATTCCACGATGACAGCTTATGTAATTCAAGACACCTTGACAATCAAATTCACAGGAATTTGCGGGCGAAGCAACTGCAATGTTTTTTAGTCCGCTGTCCAGCTTTGTTCTACGATCTCCCGTACCCTCCTGTTGTATTCACGCTTGTTCTCGCTGAACATTCTTGCTGCCTCAGAATTTGCAGGGGAGTTTGGGTTTGGGTCACAGAGAAGAGACTGAAAAAAGAAAAGGAAAGGAATCAAACACTCGGGTGAAGTGGTGAACATGTAACATAATTTCCAGAAATGAATGCTGCTCATCATTAGTTTATTGATATTTGACAGAAGTACAAGAGGGGACAAGGAATAACTCCGAAGTGCTATTAAGAAAATAATACTGAATAGTGAATATACACAAGTATGGTTCTCATAAAAAATTTATGTATTGAAGCTGTTTGTTGCTACGGTGACTACGTTAAATTTAGCCTATAGCCTATTATTGAACATGCCATCTGATACTTGTAACTTTAGTAAAGATTTCAAAGAGAAAAATATATTGTAAATCGTTACAGAGTGTAGGT